>NW_021834487.1:42500-50000 GCF_006345805.1 Octopus sinensis
GGAACAATTTACAAGGAGAAAGCAATCACTTCTCACAGAAATTTCATATTCTACTGGTACCGTCTGAGCAGACAATACGAAACGATTTTTCTTATATGGAACTGGTCGTTCAAGGTTCAGAAGTCACTAAACAAGAAGGCAGAAAACTATTTTAAAGTTACCTTTAGAAAAGGAAAAATAACTGTAAATATCCTGAAAACAATATCCACACAATACACACAGCAGTAGATTGGGAGAATTATTAGAGCATCGGTAACAATACCTTGCATTGTTTCTTCTGGCCCTTTATATTATAGTTCAAATCCTACGAAGGTCAACTTTGCCCTTCTCTTTTATGGGCGCAGGAGGGGCTGTGTGGTAAGTAGCTTGCTTACGAACCACATGGTTCTGGGTTCAGTCCCACTGCGTGGCACCTTGGGCAAGTGTCTTCTACTATAGCCTCGGACAGACTAAAACCTTGTGAGTGGATTTGGTAGACGGAAACTGAAAGATGTCCGTCGTATATATATATATATATATATATATATACATATATATATATATGTATATATATGTGCGTGTATATATGATTGTGTGTCTGTGTTTGTCCGCCCACCATCGCTTGACAACATAGACCGATCGAATAAGTACTAGGCTTACAAAGAATACGTCCTGGGGTCGATTTGTTCGACTAAAAGGCGGTGCTCCCGCGTGGCTGCAGTCAAATGACTGAAACAAGTAAAAGAAACACACACACACACATATATATATATATATCAAAAGGTCCTGGCAGGGCTAAAAGTAAGGATGTTTCCAGAGTAGCACTCAACCCGAATACTGAACTATCGACACTGTCAAGTTCCATACCAGTGCAGGAACCTGAAAGGTGTAGAAAATCCAAATTTTCTACAAATTTTACGTCATTGGAGACATATATACAGAAACTAAAAAAATATGAAAACAAATTCCCATATCAAAAACAACATACATTGACGAAAAGTCTTGAACGTCGATGCTAGATCAGCTTGAATTAGCAGACAAAATTTCTTTGAATCATATCTCACCGTATTGAAAACAACAAACAGAATTTGATTGTATAGTTCTAAATGTACTTAGCATGATTGAAAGTTGGGATGGTATTGGTTGGAGCGCTTTGAATCATAGTTTGCTCTGCTCTGTTGCCTGCGTTTTCATTCTGTTCTTTAGTTACTAAACAATATAGTTAACATATTACTGTGTAATGAAAATAACAGTATGCATCATATATGTTGGCTGAAGTTATGTAGTTATACCTTAGCATATTGAACATGAATATAAAAAAGAAAATTTGAAATTATGTTTTATTAAGTTCAGAGTTCAATTCCAGCTCAGGTTATCTTTGCAATTTATTCTTATGAGGTCGATAAAATAAGTACCAATCTCAAAGTAATGTATCCGATAGTGGAAACTATACATTTTTATGGCTCTAGCTTAGTGCGACTACACACCAGTGAGTAAAACTTATGAAAGAACAAATAATTATTGACAGCCTCATCATAAACAAAATCATACGGAAAACACGTAAAAGTATGTAGGAGGCTTATCATGGTACACAAAATATATTATCATACAGAAAAATACATGAAACTGTTCAGAAAGCTTATCATAATTCAGAAAAAAAGCGCATAAAACTATACAGAAATCTTATGCTCGCACATAAAATATATAATTTTCACTTCTTCGTTTTTTTCATTCTCGTTTACAAAAATAAATATGAAACTACCCAATCAACATATCGTACTTATGAGACTGTAAAAACAGAAAGAAAAGATAACTGCCAGCATGTTTAATTTGGACGCCTGACGGCGATCGTTGGATGTACGATAAAAAAAAAAAAAGCAAATCCTTGTTATAAATTTACGATTAGAATACATCGTACATATGCATCCAGCTCACAATTTTGATACTTAAAACCCTAAAAAGAAATGGCTGATATCAGAAAAGCAAGACTATAAAAAGAATACTTTCCATCCTACTTGAATTTGAACTTCAAACGAATGCTTTGCCCTTGGTAGATGAAGAAATTATTTGAGAAATTCCGATATTATTTGTATTTCTACTTCACTATTAAGTTTCTTTTGCTCTGTTTTATTTTCTATATTGACTTAGTTTTGAATGAAGACAATAACCTGAATATTATTTATAAATAATATAATGAAATATCTATGTTATACTACACGTCTGAATGACAATATCTCAGAATCATGTTTATAGATACAGTTATAGTCGAAAATATGAAATATTAAAGAAATTTAGACTTGTATTGCGGTTTGGTACTTTTTTTTATTTCTTGAATACTTTCACTCCCGTTTACAAAAAAAGAATTTGGAACTGCTCAATAAACATATCATTCTTATAAGAAATATATCACCACACAGAAAAACACATGAAACTATTCAGTAAGCTTATCATCATGCATTAGAATATAACAACATATAAGAGGAAAATATATAAACAATATCAAAAATATATCAACTCAAAAAAAGCATATAATCGTGTAGGAGATACATAAAATATAGAGAAAACTTATCTCCATAAAGAAACCGGGTGTGGCTCTATAAAATCACCCAACCTGATAAAAAAAAAAGAGCAGCTGCTAAATTCCCTTGAAATAACAAATTATCATCTTATAAGTAGGAAGGACATATCGGATAATACATTCCAGGCTTGACGATGCCTAGAAAAAACAAAAACGATGACTCGTTGTTCACAGCTAGAATACATATAATCGTATATCTGCCCGATCGGAGCCAAATGTGAGCTAAAAAAGAAACAATAACTACAACACTGTCATCATACAGGAATTTATCAACATAGAGAAAATGTATCATAAATGAGAGACATATATCATCTCCCAAGGACGGTATCCCCCATACTAATAACGTATCATCAAGCACAAAACATTATTATCATAGTAAAAAGTATATGTCGCCATGTTTAAATGGTCCCAACAAGAAAGGCTTTAATACGTGGCAGGTGTTGAAAAGGTCCTAGTTTTGGGTGAATGAAAATTCAGGAGGATTAATTAATCATGATTTTATTCAACATATTCCTCTCTCAGATTCACACACGTATTGCAGTGGTCTTACAATTTTTCTAAGCCCTGTAAAAGAACTCGGAAGGTTGAGCCTCCAACCGGAATTCGTCAACATAGGAAATGCATATCACAAAAATGAGACATATATCCCCTTCCAAGGTCGGTATCCCCCATACTAATAACGTATCATCAAGCACAAAACATTATCATAACAGTAAAAAATATGTGTCGCCATGTTTAATTGGTCCCAACAAGGAAGGTTCTAATATGTGGTGGGTGGTTGAAAAGCTCCTAGCTTTGGATAAAAGAAAATACAGGAGGGTCAGTTAATGATGCTTTTAGTCAATATATTCCCCTCTCAGATTAACATTTATTGCAGCGGTCTTTCGGTTTTTCTAAGCCCCGGAAAAAAACTCAGAAGGTTAAGCCTCCTACCAGACCTTTCACGATACCCTTAAAGCCAGAAACGGTACAGTACCTCCTCGTGTAGCTATTTGATGTGTTAGAATTAGGAACCAAAACATTCTCAAACTATTCCTTGCAGTCTAAAAAAGCAAATACCACATTGGATAGTGTATTCCTAAACATAGACAGGCAATATCTAAGAGGACTTGGGATCATTATTAGTGGAAAACCTTTGTTCTGACGTCTGCTAAGTCCGAAATGACAAAGAACTAAACAACTACGATAACGAAAACAACAGCAACAACAACAATAGACTGTAAATGTGCAGAGAACTTACAACAAAAGTACCAAAACATATCACTTACTTCAGAGATATATCATTTCAATGAGCATATCACCATACACACAAAAGCCAAGAAATAAAAAAAATTCTATATCGGCGTGTAGAAACATATTAACATAGATAAAACATATCAACATGCAAAGAAAGAACATATCACACTACAAATATGTACATACATACATACATACATACATACATACATATTTATGTTTGTGTCAGTGTGTGTGTGTAAGTATGCTGGTATGTAGACATATATACGTTTGTTTGTGTGCTTGTGCGTCTGTGTGTGTAGTTTATATATATATATAAAACAGAAAAAACAAACATCCTACTACTGACAGAACACACACACAGCAATTAATGTTGTTCAGATGCTATGGAAACAGCAGAACGCTGGACAAAAGCACAATATTAAAACTCGAAAATGAGATATTCAGAATTGGAAGGCGGATAAGAGTAGAAAGTTCTGGAAAATATTTGCACATATACTTACGGTCTAATAAACAGTAAATTCGTCCTGCTGGGAAAATTATTAAAACTCCGTTGCCGTTATGTCATTATACAAACTGCCGCAAATACACAGACGAACAAAATGGCTCTCTACAAACGCAAATACCTACACATACATGTACTAATGCGAACAATATATATATATATATATATATATATATATATGTATACACACACACATGTACGCCAATATGTGAATATGTGTACGTTTGTGTGAGATAGTGTCGTAAATATACATATAACTTTGTATATATGTACATGTGTGTCTTTGCGTGCGTGTGTGTGAGTGTGTGTGTTTGTGTGTGTGTGTAGAATATATATGTATGTGCACATATATATACATATGCACATATGTATATATTTAGGTATGTATAGATTTATATATATCTATATGTATATCCATATATATGTGTGTGTGTGTACATATGTATGCATATGTATAGTTACGTATGCATATATCTCTCTAAATACCAACACATATACATACACACACATACATATGCACATATATATATGTGTATATATATATATATATAGATATATATAATATATATATATATATTATGCATATATATATGCTTATGTGTATGCATGCATCTCTCTCTCTTTATATATATATATATATATATATATTATGCATATATATATGCTTATGTGTATGCATGCATCTCTCTCTCTCTTTCTCTCCATATATATATATATATATTCTACTTTTTAACAACTTTCGGCTTTAGAGCTCCAGCATGGCCACCACTAACTCGTGTTGTTACAGTTTCATTAATCCTCCTTTAACAGTTGGCGTTTGGTGAACGAAGGAATTTGATGCTGCTGCCATCGTTCCCGCTTCCCTGCAGTGAAGTTGGCTCATCTGGGACTGTTCACTGTAGGAGATTCAGTTTAGTTTTCAAGACATCTACATTCACCCCATGTAGGCCTCGAAACTCCTTCGGGGAAATATTCTAGAGCTGTAGGCTCTTGAATCCCAAGCTACTACCGTATCTGGTCCTGTATTTTGACAGCAAGGGTGAGATTTTATGCAAGCATGTCTACATATCCACACGCATTAACATAATATCCTTTAGCCCTTGTTTGTTCGGGCATATAAGTATATATTATCCTATATAATAAAAGAGATAATTTCGCAGCTAGCTGGTTCTGGGTTCGATTCTACTTTGGACAAAGTTTATCAGTGCTTTTTTTTTAACTTTTTTTAAACTTTTTTTATACATATATTTTATAGGTTAGTTTTCCTATAGCATTGCATGTGGAATTTGGTTGACAGAAACAGTGATGATGTATACAGAGAAAAAAATGTACATATGGATGGTTAAACAGATAAGGCAGTGTGTTCGAATGAGCGATTCCTTTTAATATTTATTTAGTCTGAGTTGTAACACACGTCGTCGAAAATACAGTGATATGCTTATTAGCCCGTTGGACATCCAAAAGTAATAAAAGTAGATATATTCATGAACACATAGATATCTATATACACATATTTATACATAAATACGTTTATCTCCCTCTCCGTCTCTCCGTCTCCCTTTCTCTCTCATGTGTGTGTGTGCCTGTGTGTGTGTGTGTGTGTGTGTGTGCGAGCGTGTGTGTGTGAAAGCACATTGTCTGGTGGTTAGGATATTACATGGAAGATCATGGTTTTGATTCTATTCAACTCTTAATAGGTGGTCCGTAATGAGGGAACGTTGGCCTGCTCGCCTCGCTATCGTGGTGTCGTTTTTCGTAAAGCTTTCGCGCATTGTGATCAGCGGTGTATAACAATATCTGCGAGGGTGATCAATGGATACACACACATACATGCATACCTACATACATACATGCATGCATACATACATACATACATACATACATGCATACATACATACATACATACATACATACATACATACAAACATACATACATACATACATACATACATACATACATACATACATACATACATACATACATACATATATACATACACACCTACTTACATGTATATGAGGCAGGCAAACCTGTATGCCACAGAATATATCCAATGAAGTAATTATATATATATTTTCTTTGTATGGTGCATCTAAATTAGAAAGTTGATGTCTCAGCCTATGCAGATTCCAATCTCCATCTCACTCAACTCTCTCCTCTGGATATCAGCAATCATGACTCCCAGTTACTCAGGATCAAATCTCCCTGTCTCGCATCCCCAAATATGTTAACCTTTCAGGCGGTCTATAAACTTCTCCAAACACCAATATCTCTTCGAGTATATCATCTTCATTGAGAAAATATTTCTTATTTCATCTCTTTACCAAAATTCATCGGTCTTGATGACTTCATCATTCCCACCGATTGAGTAACCAACAGTGGATCATTCACTCATCGGTTACTGATGCGGTTGGTACAAAACCCAAGGCTTTTGCAACCCTCAAATTTATTCATCAACTGTCTCATTTCCTACATATATCTCGGAGCAACATCCTTGATGTTTATCTCACTACGAAACCCGAAGGATGGCGCGTGTGTATGTATGTGTGTGAGTACATATAATTGCATTATTATATATTATTAAAACTGCAAACGTAGAAGTTGGCAGTACTAAAGCCCTACACCTGTTTCGATCAATTATTCAATTATGAAGTCATTTGCATATTTTATACTAGCCTTGTTTATACTGGAGATTAACAAACTGAGTTTACCACGTTCAGTATAATGATCCCACATTATTGCTGTTGTTGTTAAGGCGGTGAGCTGGCAGAATGGTTTCGACGCCGGGCGAAATGCTGAGCGGCATTTCGTCCGTCTCCACATTCTGAGTTCAAATTCTGGCGTGGTGGACTTTGAATTGCATCCTTCCGGGGTCGATAAAATTACTAACAGTTACACACTGAGGTCGATGCAATCGACTCACCACCTCCACGCAAAATTTCAGGCTGTCTATAATAGTAAGGATTATTATTATCGCTAAGGCGGCGGGCTGACAGAATCGTTACAACGCCAGGCAAAAAGTACTTAGCGGCAATTCGTCCGTCTCACGTTCTGAGTTCAAATTCCACCGTGATTGACTTATCTTTTTATCCTTTCGGGAGTCGATAAATTAAGCAGCAGTGAAACACTGGGGTCGATTTTATCGGCAAGTCTCCGCCACCAAAATTTTAGGCCTTGTGTCTTTAGCAGGAAGGATTATTA
>NW_021834487.1:55000-85000 GCF_006345805.1 Octopus sinensis
CTGTGTTTGTGAAAGTTAAGCATACAGAGCGACAAAGAGAGAGAGAGAGAGAGAAACGGGGTGGGGAGTATGCGAAAGCGGTGTTTGGTGATGGATTATCCAGAAACTGAAATCAAACGTAACGGTGTTTATAACGAGATGATTTGTAGTTTAATTTCAAGAATGTGCAACAAACAGTGGTCGCTGCTTGCTTCCGAGCAATGATGATGATGATGATGATGATGATGATGATGATGATGATGATGATGATGATGATAATGATGACGATGATGATGATGATGGCGATGATGATGACGACGACGACGAAGATGATGATGTTGGTGATGATGGCGATGATGACGACGACGACGAAGATGATGTTGGTGATGATGATGATGATGATGAGGAGGAGGAGGAGGAGGAGGAGGATGACGATGGCGACGACGACGATGATGATGATGATGATGATGACGATGTTGGTGATGATGATGATGATGATGATGGGTAGATGAATGGATATCGAGTGATATCAAGTCCGCTGTAGCATATCTGTTCTCGTTCCGATTTAGAACTTATAATACTCATCTTCTTTTTTCAATATTATTATTATTATCATCATTATTGTTATTATTATTATTATTATTATTATTATTATTATTATCATTATTATTATTATTATTTCTTTTTCTCTCCGTTTCACTAGAATGTCCTTGAATGTTTTATTTATCTATGTTTTTTCTTTTTCATTTTTCGTAGCACAGTGGCTGCGCAGGAAAGCCCTACCCACCCTTCAACCACACACCACCACTACACTCCCACCACCACCACCACCAGCCGCAAATTCCCACTTCTACACTAAAACCATTTTCTTTTACGATCTTCATTCTTTTTCTCTCCCCCAAACTATAATCTGTCCACAACTCGCTGCTTCGCTTTTCAATGCTAGACAGCAACACCATACAAATTATCTCAACCTCTCAGAGTTTTCTCTATGACATTCGCATGTAACATTAGAATAACGATCTTAAAGCGAATTGTTATTTCAGCAGAAAATACATAGCGGCTTAAGTTGAGAGTGCACAGGCTTGAACTTGATTTATGTGTGTCTTTGAGTAGATATGTGTTTGTGTATATGTGTTTAGGCATAAACATATGTATGTAGATAGGGCGCAGGATTGGCTGTGTGGTAAGTAGCTTGCTTCCCAACCACATAGCCGTGGGCTAAGTCCCACTGCGTGGCACCTTGGGCAAGTGTCTTCTACTATAGCCTCGGGCCGACCAAAGACTTGTGAGTGGATTTGGTAGACAGAAACTGAAAGAAGCCAGTCGTATATATGTATACATATATGTGTGTATATATGTGTATATGTTTGTGTGTCTGTGTTTGTACCCCAACATCGCTTGACAACCGATGTTGGTGTGTTTACGTTCCCGTAACTTAGCGGTTCGGTTAAAGAGACCGATAGAATAAGTACTAGGCTTACAAAGAATAAGTGATGGGGTTGATTTACTCGACTAAAGACGGTGATCCAGCATGGCCGCAGTCAAATGACTGAAACAAGTAAAAAGAGAGGATGGAATGTTTCACAGGTGTGGCTGTGTGGTAAGAAGCTTGTTTCCCAACTTCATGGTTCCGGGTTCCGTCCCACGTCGAAGACCTTGTGAGTGGATTTGGTAGACGTAAACTAAAAGAAGCCAGTTGTATTTATATATATATATATGTGCATGTGTGTGTGTGTATTTGTGTGTGTTCGATTCTGTGTTTGTTCCCCCATCATCGCTTGACAATCGATGCTGGTGTGTTTACATCCCCCGTAATTTAGCGGTTCGGCAAAAGAGCGCGATAGAATAAGTACTGGACTTACAAAGAATAAGTCCTGTGGTTTATTTGGTCGATTAAAGGCGGTGCTCCAGCATGACTGTAGTCAAATGAATAAAACAAATAACAGAATAAAAAAATACTCGTCAGACATCAAGAAAGAGCTTGAGGAAAAAAAAATTCTTATTAGATGATTCGTTGATATTTTTGCTCTCATTTTTGTAGCAAACTTTTCGAACGGATCCCGATTCCCTATTTGTCTACATTTTTCTACATATAATACAGGCGCAGGCTCAAATACCGCGGAACTTGACTTTACCTTTCATCGTTTCGGGGTCGATAAAATATGTACCTGTTGAGCACTGGGGTCGATGTAATAGACTTACCCCCACCCGTAAAATTTCAGGATTTGTGCATATAGTAAAAATAATTATATAGAAGCTGGCATGGTTATATGGTTAAAGAGCTCACATTGCAACCTCGTAATTTCCGCATCGCCTTGGCGCAAGTGTTTTCTACTAAAACACCAGGTCACATAATGTTTGTGAGTGAATTTTGAAGATATTTAGTGTTATTTATTCCAGATCTTGTTTCTCCGAGTTCAAACCTCCCCGTGGCTAACTTACTCTTTCATTGCTCCAGTGTCGATAAAATGAAGTACTAATAAAATACTAGAATCAACTGCTATATGAACACCCCCCGCCCCTCTGTCTCTCTTTCTCTCTCTCTCTCTCTCTCTCTCTCCTCTCTCTCTCTCTCTCTCATATACGTGTACGCCAATTCGGCTGATCTCAGCCTGGTTCCTGTCATTTAAAGGAGGATGTTAGCTAGCCCAAACTCCGAGTCAAAGAGTTGAAATAAGGATTGCCATTTTGACACACATACACACAAACGCCCAAACACACACACACACGCACACACACACACACACACACACACAACACACACAAACACACACAAATACGCACACTCATATACACACACCACAAAGACTTGTTTTCTGAAGATTGCAACTTGAAATGTTGGTAACTTAGAAGCCGACATGTCAAGAGTGATTCGAACTATATGCGGAACAGCATGAGACGGACGATGATCTAAAATTTTGTCGCCACATGATTAGCCATAGTGCTACCAAGATAGACAATTATTTTAATGCACTGAAGAGTTCCGCCTGTGTTCAATATTTGTAACAAAAATTGCTTCATGAGACAAATGATGAATTACCTAATCTAACAAGATATTAAATATTGTTGATTCCTTACATGAAAAGAATCACGTAATTTTTATATGGGGGAGTAGAGTAGACTTGTTCACTCTCAGTTTTCGAATGTTCGACTAGTATTGTATTTGGCCGCTCTATGAAGAATGAGAAGTGTAGTTGACTCTGACAGGGCATGGTCAAATATTGCCAATTATAACTGAATACCAGAAGGCATTTCATTCAAATCCCGAACGATCCACGAATAGATGATAATTTAATACGGGAAGCAAGAATGGAATTCCACCGGGGGTTAGTAGAAGTTTGTATATAACGATTGCTGGACAACCTCTCACACTACAGAAAGCCTGCCAAGTTAAGTAAGTACTTGCATATAATATATATATATATATATATATATATAAAATTTTCATTGAAGCTATACTTATGAATGCATAAATAGTATGTATATATATATACCTGTAAAATAATATGCGACAATTATTCGGTTGCCACAATAAAACTCCGAGTTTCGGGTGTCGGGACGGAAATCTGCTCCGGCATCTCGCCCCGATAGCCGAAACTCAGAGTTTTATTATGGCAACCGAATAAATCTCACATATTAAATTACAGATAAATTCCTCTATTTACATAATAGAGAGGTACCTTATTTACATTATTTACAATTGACGGATATTTGTCCTCATCTTCTTTAGGTTGATATAACCTCCAGCTTTCATCAGGTGTCTTGGGGAAATTTATTATTATCCTGGAATCGAACTCGTATCCCGCGCTCTGAACCACTACGCCACATACCCGTGGCAATTATGGAGTGAATTTTAGGGTTTATAAATCTAATATTCTCCTATCCTTCCTTAATGCCCGTTCCCATATACTGTTCATATCTGCACTCGATCTGCTTAGGAGGTTGTTGTGTCCTAGCATATGTGCTGCTTCATTAAGTTTTCGTATTTCCCAGTGATGTTCTCTGTCTATTATTTTAACTTCATCCTACAGGAGGAGGTATTCTCCATTTTTCCATACATGATCAGGTATACCCGATTTATAAATTTCTCCCCGTGTCACAGCTTTGCGATCTTCGTCTACCCTTATTTTGAGGGGTGGCATGTTTCGCCTTTGTATAACCTACCACAGCTGCATGGGATGGAGTACACGCATTTCTTAATCATATCGTCTTCTATTGGTGGTTTTACTCGAAGGAGATATTTGCGAAGTGTTGTATTACTTTTGAATACTGTCCTGATGTCATATGGGCCCCATATATTTTGTATCTTTTCGGAGAGGCCTTTCACATAGGGTAGACAGACTGCGGACTGTTTATCGATTTCATTCCCTCTTTTCTTCATAATTGGAGTGGAGAGTACGCTTTTGGGGTAGTTGTTGCTTAATAGATTGTTACTGAGCTTACACATTTCTTCATGGTGGGTATCACGATCGCTACTTATATTCATTGCTCGATGTTTTAGGTACTTACCAGCCCCTCTCTTTACACTGTATGGATGGTGGGAGTGAGTTGTGGTATATATATATATATATATTATATATATATAATATTATATATATATATATATTATATATATAAATATAATATATATAATATTATATATGTATGTATATATATGTAATTATATATATATAAATCTAAATATCTATCTATCTATATATATCTTATATATATATATATATGTATATATATGTATATATATATATATATTAGCTCCTGGCTTAGCTAGGGGGTTGGGGTGGCGTCATGCGGGGTGGCGTATTCGAAGCTAAAACAATGCGAACGCATTGTGACCAGCGATGTGTAACAACATCTGATGGTCTGGTCGGTCACGTGATCACGTGATATAATATATATATATATATATATATATATATATATTATATATATATAGAGAGAGAGAGAGAGAGAGAGAGAGGTGGAGGAGAGAGAGGAGAGAGATTGATAGATAGATAGATAGATAGATAGAGATAGATAGATAGATAGATAGATAGATAGATAGATAGATATGGAAACGAAATTGATTTCAGAGAAATAATTCAGACTGGTCAATAGTAAAGATATACAAAATAAAGACGATTATGCTTAAATCAAACACAATGAAGTGTATATTCTTAATTTAATGGTATTATATTTCCTTCGAGAGAACTGTAAATAGGTGCCTTATGGCAATAGCAAGTAACTCTGAATGAGAAAATAAGATAATTTCTAAACAGAAGTATTCTCAAAAAAAGATGAAGCATCAGGGGAAAAGAGCCTGTATTCTGGATGCGTGGTTTCTACCTTAATAATCATAATGTGTACAGCAGTCTTCTTACCTTAATGCTAGCGGACGAGATACATAGGCATATTCAAAAAGCGTAGAAACCCTTTATGGCCTAGGGTAATTTGTAAAATTTAAATAAATATGAGCTTTGAGAAATAACTAAGATAAGTTAGCCTGATGGCTAGTAAAGACAAACAAAGATTTTTTTATGGTACGTAATGCAAATTTTCATTTTTACGTCACTACTTTTCACTACTTGGCGCAAATCGGAAATAACGTGAGAACTGCCAATCGTTTCGAACAACCAGTATAGATAGACAAGATACAATATAGTAAACCAGAAATATATTTCCAAATAAACCAGGAATATTTATGTATGTATGTATGTATGTATGTATGTATGTATGTATGTATGTATGTATGTATGTATGTATGTATGTATGTCCAAGCATGCGGTCGAGGCAATACAGTTTGCAATTTTCACTTCATTTTTAATAGTAGTATGTGCAGCGCGTTGACCAATAGCAGACCAGTTTCCAGAAAACTGACAAGATAGATTCGATGGACGGGCGTGTAAAACTTTGCGCAGCATGGACCCGAACCGAACTGTTTTTAAATAAATATGTAACTCCTACGAATGTGATCAGTGCCACTTTTAACTTTGTTTGTATTTATTAATACATCAATATATCTATGTGCATATATATATATGTATATATATATATATATATATTATATATATATATATATATAATATATATATATATATTATATATATATATATATATAAGTATATATATATATATATAATATATATATATATATTATATATATATATATATATATATATAGATCGATATATTGATGTATAAATAGAGACTGAAGACCAAAATCTGCCGAAGTAGAGCCGCGCCTACTGATGAGGCAACGGAAATTACCGAAACTGAATTTAGTATAAGGAATTCTCATAGTGTTTTCGGACAGTTATTGTCCTTCTCTCTATATATGTATACAATTATGTGTTTTTACTATAGCATTAGAGTATTTTAGCTATTATTTCTAGCAATTGAGGTGTTTTTCTTTTAACACCCTGGTAACATTTTGCGACAATTATAATTTTCCTTTTTGGTAAAACATTGCAAAAGGCTGCCCATTTTAATTTTATATATAACCTTAACAACATACATAGATACATACAGTTTAAAAACTATACATCGCATGTAAAGAATATATGTGCTTACGCAGGTAAATCCAAAACACACTCAAACATATAGCCTCAGATACATAGACATACGCGCATATGCCTGTGTCAATTTCCGCTCATATATTTTTAATTTATTCATTAAAACTGAAATGTATTAATCATTGACTGCAATCTCCAAGTTCCAGATCGCGCATTTCCAAATTAATCATTAAAAAATATATAATTATTTTGTTGTATCTGGGGAGAGTCATTCTCTTTTAGTGCCTTATTATTTTACACACTCACCAGTAAAGTTCCACTCATTTACTTATGTATTTTTTCGAAAAGTTTAGTTGCGTCTTGCAACCTTTTCAATAGTGTTGCAAACCAAATCCAAAAACGAAATGTATAATTACTTTTATATATAATTGCTTCGTAACTGAAATGTGAGGTTATGGGAATAAGCATAAAAGTATATAAGCAAAGAAGGCAGAATTATCCATTAAATATATATATAAAGGACAATTCCTTATTGCTGCTTCTAGTATTATAATTGATATTGCATCTTATTTTGATACAATCGAATCAGTACTTGATTTATAGTTTATTAGTTTTATCGACCCCGGAGAGATGCAAAGCAAATTAGACAACCCGTAGATATTGAAAGGAATCTAGATAGGAATCATGGCAAAAATTTCAATTAAATTCGATTCATTTCCAAACTAAAAATTAAGCTATAAAATTAACCAGTACGTTTTTAAAATACTCTTATAAACAACGGTATCTAACTCTAGAAGAACACTCATATAACATTTTAAAATGATTTGTGGACCTATTTTAGATGAGTATATAAATGTGAGCAGATGAGGTCTTGTCTTTTTAAGATACATAAAACCTTAAAGATGGTATTATTCGTTTATAACCGTGAAACTCGAAGTGGATAATGCTAAAAAGTAATAGACTACAAATATTGGGTTAAAATACCTTATGATTGAAAAAGTTGCCCATAAGAATCGAACCCAAATCTTCAGCCAAACATGGGAGAGGTTCTACCATTGATTCCAAAGCAAATCTTCGAAATATTCGTTCCATTGAAGAAGCTTCGTTCTTATCACCCAGAATCGTTCGCTGTTTACGCCATGACAATTTAGAAACTTGAATCGAAAGTGAATAATCAATAAACATGTTATAAAGACTGGCTTTTAACATCCTATTTAAACCCAATCCGATTAAAAACTCAAACACTCTTTGTCATATTCTGAGAACACAATTTCAAGGGAGAGAATTCTCCAGTAGTTACTTCTATGTAATTGAAAAAGAAGTATTATGAAAGCTTGTCTTTTATCTTTTAATAACTTCAGCCTTTAAAGTGCGGCCATACTGTAGCAATGCCTTGAAGAGTTTTAAATGATTCGATCCTTGTACACTTTTTAAGCAAGGTACATATATTAATGGCCACTTTTGCCGAACCGCTAAGTTACGAGAACATATGACTGGTGTCAAGCGATTGTGGGGGACAAACACAGAAACTAAATCTCATACACACGCAGACACACACACACATACACACACACACACACACACACACACACACACACGCGCGCCGAACACACATTGTAATCCTTGGATGGAATTTATAAATATTTTAATGGCATCGCCAGGTATCATCATTAGGCAGTAACTGGCATATTGGAATACAAGCTTTTATATTCGAAACATTTCCTTTAACGAACTTAAAGGATATATGTGTGCGTGTATGCAACGTGCTGCCTTCAGTTTCCACCTACCCAAACCATTCGCAGGGTTTTGGCCGGCCCGAGGTTAGAGTAGAAGATACATGCCCAAGGTGTCATGCAGTGGGACTGAACCAAGAGGCATTAAGAAACAAATTTCTTATCACACAGCCACACATACTTAAATTATAAATCTAGTGTGCTCGACCACAAGAAATTGATAACTTACAACGGCTAACACCTATAGTTTATTTTGTGGGACTTTATTATCAGTTTAGGAAGAAAATATATAGTAGACTCCATAAATGTTGCTATTTCAGACTGAAGTAGCTTGCTTACCAACCACATGGTTCCGGGTTCATTCCCACTGCGTGGCACCTTGGGCAAGTGCATTCTACTATAGCCTCGCGCCAAACAAAGCCTTGTGAGTGGATTTGATAGACAGAAACTGAAGGAAGTTTGTCGTATATATGTTTACACACACGCACACACACATACATATTATATATTATATATATATATATATATATATATATATAATATATATATATATTATATATATATATATATATATATAATATATGTATATGTTTGTGTATATATGTATGTATGTATGTATGTGAGTGTATATGTTTGTGTGCCTGTGTTTGTACCCCCAACATCGCTTGGCAACCGATGGTGGTGTGTTTACGTCCCCCTAACTTAGCGGTTCGGCAAAAGAGACCGATAGAATAAGTACTAGGCTTACAAAGAATAAGTCCTGGGGTCGATTGGCTCGACTAAAGGCGGTGCTCCAGCATGGGCGCAGTCAAATGAGTGAAACAAATAAAAGAGAACGAAGAGAGAATATATATATATTTATCTTGTGTGATATGTTTAAGTGAATAACTTAAATACGTGAAATCTAAAATTGAAAAAGGAAATAAAAAGTGTTCTTTAAAACATTCGGTATCATGTGAAACATGTAATATAAATTGGTAAAATTTCGTGGTTATTATTTATTTAATACATAGCATGTTACTATGCTTTTGTGATTAAGGATATAAAATTAGTATTTTTTGGAAGGAAAATAGAGGAACAATAAAATTGTTGGTTGTAATTAAGGGGCGGGGGTGGAAGTAGAATGTGTTGGAGAAAAAATATACAAAGCTAATTTAGCTGCCGATAAACTTTTGGAAATGTGATTAAATGATAGAGAAACAATATATTGATGAAATTAAATAAAAAAAAGGATATGTAGGCGCAGGAGTGGCTGTGTGGTAAGTAGCTTGCTTACCAACCACATGGTTCCGGGTTCAGTCCCACTGCGTGGCACATTGGGCAAGTGTCTTCTACTATAGCCTCGGGCCGACCAAAGCCTTGTGAGTGGATTTGGTAGACGGAAACTGAAAGAAGCCCGTCGTATATATGTAATATATGTATCTATCTATCTATCTATATATTATATATATATATATATATATATGTGTGTGTGTGTGTGTGGTGTGTGTGTGTGTGTGTGTATGTTTGTGTGTCTGTGTTTGTCCCACAACGTCGCTTGACAACCGATGCTGGAGTGCTTATGTCCCCGTCACTAAGCGGTTCGGCAAAATATACCAATAGAATGAGTGCTAGGCTTACGAAGAATAAGTCCTGGGGTCGATTTCTTCGACTAAAGGTGGTGCTCTAGCATGGCCGCAGTCAACTGACTGAAATAAGTAAAAGAGTAAAAGAGAGAGTAAAGAGTATCTAGATTGTAATAAATGTAGTCTAATTTTAAGGTGGCAAGCTAGTAGAAAGGTGAACATGCCGGTACTGGACTTTGAAAGCTAGTAAATATTGGATTCGATTGTACGTCTAAACCCTTCATGTGGTGGTGCCCCACTATGGCTGCAGTCCAATAACTGAAACTAGTAAAGATAAAATAGTAAAGATAAAATATAGTAAAGATAAAATATAAGTTAACTCACGATATACAAGCATTCTAGGAAAGCAAGGGTTATGTGATGGCGAGATTTGGAATACGATAGAAAAAAAGTATTAACGGCTGCAGTGTGAATAAATGCAAGATTTCATAGGACTATTTTCGTTTTTTGTTTTAGTTTTTTTTCTTTTTAAAGTTATAGAGATACATTAGCCATTAGTTAAAACTTCCTTGGTACATAATCCATAAGTTAAGAAATAAAAATTTTGTATTAACTGCGTGGAGAGGTTATACAATGTTAGTAATGGAATTTTAAAAAATGGTTTGTATATCAAGTAGGAATACGTTTAAATTTGGCTAAATTTGCGATGTCTACGAAATTTAGTATAATGGTCATAATGTAAAATATTGGTGCGTACTATGGAAACGTTGATATCGGAGTTTATTTTGTGAAATATGTTATCTGAATAGTTGGATGGTATAAAGTGAATCTTTTATCTTTTTATTATTTTAGTCATTAGACAGCGTGGATACTGGGGTATCACCTTGTAGAATTTTAATCGAACTAATGGACGCCAATAGTTAACATTTTTTTAAGCCTGGTACTTATTTTATTGGTCTCTTTTCTGCAACCACTAAGTTACGGGGACGTAAACTCACCACCACACCGGTTGTCAAGCGCTGGAGGAAGAAGCACAAACCTAAACACACACACACATATATACACATACACATACTCACACACACATACACTCCTATACATGACAGGCTTCTCTCAGTTTCTGTCTACCATATACACTTACATGGCTTTGATTGACACGAGGTTATTGTAGGAGACATTGCCCAAGGTACCACACAGTGTGACTGAACCCGGAACCATGTGGTTGGAAAGTAGACTTCTCACCAAAGAGCCATGCCTGCACCTATATGTAACAAAAATAAAAGGAAATCGAAAAACAACAAAGACAAAGATTATCTAATGCTGTTATAGAAACTGTAAGCACCGAAATAAAGATGCATGTATGCATACACACATACATACATACATACATACATACATACATACATACATACATACATACATACATACCTATTTCTTTACTATCCACAAGGGGCTAAACACAGAGAGGACAAACAAGGACAGACATAGGTATTAAGTCGATTATATCGACTCCAGTGCGTAACTGGTACTTATTTAATCGACCCCGAAAGGATGAAAGGCAAATTCGACCTCGGCGGAATTTGAACTCGGAACGTAACGGCAGACGAAATACCGCGAGGCATTTCGTCCGGCATGCTAACGATTCTACGCGCTGGTAACGATAATTCGAAAGGGGCCAATTTTCTCCACCTACTAAATAATATTCACAATAGGTTGATAGATCGATAGACACATAGTCAGATAGATATATTGATAGATAGGGAGAGCAAGACAGAGAAGGAGGTAGACAGAGACAGGGAGGAAGACAGAGAGAATTATAAAGATATAAACACGAAGGAAAAGAATTTAGCTGTCCTAAAATAGTTAAGGTAAAACAAATTTTGGTAATTATAAGATGTATATCTGTCGAGTTAAATTTTTAGCCACTAATATTTACAATAAATATTAAACTTGAAACTATTTTTTCCCAATACCTCTTGAATAAACAACTCCATCTTATATATTAATGAGTTTACGCCAAATTAACGATATCACATTCTTGGTCAAGCAACTTCGATATGTGTGTGTATGTGCTTGTGTGTGTGTGTGTGTGTGTGTATGTTTATGCTTGTGTGTGTGTGTGTGTGTGTGGTGTGTGTGTGTGTTGTGTGTGTGTGTGTGTGTGGTGTGTGTGTGTGTGTGTCTATGTGTGTCTGTGTGTGTGTAAGATCCAGAAATCCAAGTGTAGGAAGTTTGGAAGATTCATGTAGTCCGTGACAGGTATAGAAAACAAAAAGGGTACAGGGTAAGGACAGGAGCAATTACACTTTATTGGTGTCGAAGGTTACACGCTTTTTCCCATATTGAAGTTGCGAGGAAATTCGATCTTCTGAAAATTTCTTTAAGCTGTCGGTTAGCAGCTCTAGTTAGCTATAAATGCGAATAAAGGTCCAAATTAAAGGAGCGGAATGGGTAAAAATTTGGCTGCATGTGTTTCTTATTTTGCTGATCCTTTGTTGTAATAATTATTCAACGAGTAATTACTCGTTGATTAATTATTAAATCAGAAGATCCGCTAGCTAAGAAAGATATATAACCCGGACTTTAATCGCTCCACCTCCCTAAATTTGGATGTGTGTGTGTGTGTGTGTGTATGTGTGTGTGTGTGTGTGTATGTTTGTGTGTGTGTTCAATTTTTTAATTGTTATAAAGCTTCCGCTGAAGAGGGAGCTGGTTTCCAACAAAGTTACAAGACTCAATCTTTGGAATGTACTTAACACAGACAAATTCACATTTGGAACTTGAGAAAAGTCTTCCATATTTTTACTGTTCCACTCATAGATTGCACTTATAATGTACGAATTAGCGGGTCGATTTCTTTCTGAAAATCCCAGTTTATCCACATTCTTCTTTAAGCATTTACTAACAAAACTTAGCGCTCCAATTATTAGTAGTATCAATATGAATTCACAGTCTGGATACATTAGCTGGAGGTTTCGAAACAGTTGGCCATAGATAGCCTATTTTTCTTTGGTTTTTAAAGAGATATTTATATGTGCAGGGCAGCTGACCTCTATGATGGTACATACCTTTGTCCCTCTGTCCCAAACAACAATATCCGGCCTGTCATATTTACATTTGACAGAAGTTTTCACCAGTATTGCTTGAGTTTATGAATGTATTCCAGCGCAGAGGGATTTTCTAATTTTATTTAGGACAGTCTTCTTTGAAGATGACATTGTAAATTGTTTTAGTGACATCATCATGCCGCATAGGGAGGTAGTTCCGTGACGACATTTTAGGACAGCTGTTAGTACCTATATATGTATTTATAAGTTAGTACATTTGTATTTTCTAATTATTTCTGTGACAAACCGGAAGCCGAAACTTGGATACCGCAATCTGATGGCAGTTTTCAGCGGTAATAACTAAAATATATAATTCTTTAGTAACTTATAGACTGATTTTGAGTTCTATGCAGAAAATTCGAGTTTTTTCTTTCTTCTAATAAACTCGCACACTGTCTGTCTCCCTCATATGACACGCATACACATGCATACGCACAGGAACACACACTTACACACACGCGTATATATAAGAGGAGAGTGTATGAACATGGGAGAGAGAAAAATCAGAGACGGAGAAAGAAAGAGAGATTCATAGAAAAATCCATATTTGGGTGACACCTAATAATATCTGTAGCTTCAAAATTACAGTATTTATGTTAAAGCCACCGGGGTAACTGTATGACATATAAAATATGCATACATATACACATACATGAATACAAACACACATATAAACACACATATTAATATATACATATGTGTTTTAATGTATATATTATGTAAGTAAGTATTTGTATCTATCTGTCTGTATAAGTATGTACTGGAATAATTTTCATTATTCTTTCTAATATTCTAAGAAATAAGTAAAACGCTTCTGAAAAATTTCATATTAATATTATTCCGTGTGAATTACTAAACAATATATATATATTTGTCTCCAACTTATGGAAATTTCATGTTATTCACACATCTTGATATCTCGTTAACAATTTGCAAATTTTCATATTGTGAATGGTTTACATTCTAGTCTCGTATATAAAACGACGGTAGGCCTGTCTCTCAGTTCGGTTTCCAAAGCGGTATAAAGGCATTCACTATCTCGTGTTATACTTAAGACTTAAGGAAAGCGATACGAACGACATCATGCCCATCATGTTACTCGGCTGGGCACCACTGCTTGGTTGATAAATATCTTCACTAGAGTTCACCGTATTGCAAATCCTTCGATCAACCTCATATTTTCCAACTTCTTCTGGTTATCAATCCAACAGTCTCATATAGATTTTCTAGTTGGGAGACCACGTAAAATCTCATTATTCTCAGCGAAGGCCTTTCTGTAATGAGTAACCAAAGAAAATTTCTATGTGGATATACGGTTGTATTGTTTGATTACTGAAATTCCATTTCGTCAGATCAGTTTTGAATATCTGGCCCATATATATATATATATACAAGGCTTGAGGGCGCGTGTGCTAGTGATTAGGATGTTGCACTCAAGTTATTGCGATCGTGATTTCAATCCCTAGACGGGGTGGGGCATTGTGTTCTTGAGCAAAAC
This sequence comes from Octopus sinensis, assembly GCF_006345805.1. Classification (NCBI taxonomy): domain Eukaryota; kingdom Metazoa; phylum Mollusca; class Cephalopoda; order Octopoda; family Octopodidae; genus Octopus; species Octopus sinensis. The sequence goes on from NW_021834487.1 coordinate 69,374, forward strand.
ACTTCATCTCATGTTGTTCTGTGATCACTTCGATACCTGACGCGTAGCCATGCTTCAATCATTTTGAGGGCACTCACTCAGAAGAATTGAGATCGAAAAGGACGAATACAATACGCGGTTCAGACAATTTCACACAACTGTGTTTCATAGAATCGTGAAGTTCAGGGTGATGATAAAAATACTAGATAATAATACTAGAAGAGGTTTGGCAATGTCACATACAAACTTGCTCATGACAGACAGATAAACATTTGAAATACAAACCCAATGCTTAAAACGTGATTCACTGCCAACTGTTATATCTAGCTTAGAAACGCTTAATTATGGACAAGGTACACTCCAAATAGAAATGACGGAAATAGTATTACAGTGATGTTCAGCATGATGTTTGTTTTCATTGAGTAGACTTATGTTGAAAAGCGTTTAAATTATAATAGCAACATCGACAGGTCGGTAAATAAGTATATTATCAAATTTCGTTTTGGGATTTGGTTTGCAATATTCTTTATATGAGTTCGTGTGTTGAAGCATTTTCTGTTGTGTCTGGGGAGAGTCATTTTCTTTTTCTGCCTTGCAATTTAACACACTCACCGGTAAAATTTCCACTTATTTCTTATTTTTATTTTTATTTTTTATAATCAAGACAATTGAAAAGGTTGCAAGACGCAAACGAAAATTTTAGGAAGATAAAAATGAGAAATAAGTGGAAATTTTACCGGTGAGTGTTGAATTATAAGGCACAAAAAGAAAATGACTGTCCCCAGACACAACAGTATATTATCAATGATTTACAGTAAAATTTGAGGTAAGCTTGGTTGAATTTCTAGCAGTTCTAGTTACCATAGAAAGGTTTCCCAATTACTATATACTAATGTTTTTTAACGTTCTTTACCATTCTGTTTTCAAATCCCGACGGGATTATCTTATCCCGGACCTTTACGTGCACGAAACTTAAGAATGATTTAAATACTATCCTAAGTTAAACAAACAGTGCTCTTCTCTCAAACTATATAGCTCATTGCCTCTATCTGGAACCTCTATTACTTACTTCGTCTTTACTCAATTCTACTTCTATTATGTACTATACACACACACACACACACACCACACTTAGACATACACAGATATTGAATACATATATTTGTATTATATAAGCATAGACGTATGTTCGTATATGTATGCCTATATTCTCGTTTATGTATGTTTGTATACGTCCCAGAGTATTTGTCCTCGTTGATTATTTAAATGTTGTGTGTTTGTTTCCCTTTTCCCCTTGCAGCAAACAAAGAAATCCTCATTATTAATTGTATTAATATTTATTAATATATTTTCTTTTGTTGTTGTTATCGTATTTATCGTGAAAAGACGTGTCTCGAAGCAGCTCGTGTTTGAATTCTTTTAATATTTGTATTCTCCAGCGTAAGATAAAATTTGCTGCTTTTATTGTAATGCTATTATATGAAGGAAGAAGTGCAAACCTTCACTGTTAATATATATATATATATATCTAGTGTGTGTGTGGTGTGTGTGTTGTAAAATGTAATCTATTTATATATATCTATACATATATCTATATATGTATATATATATATGTTTATACATACATATATATATATGCATATATATATATATATATATATATATATATATATATACACACAAACATATATATATATATGTATCTATTTGTATATGTGCGAGTGTGTATATATTATATATATATATATATATAATATATATTAGAAATATATATACATGTGTGTGTGTGTTTAGGGGGCGATATATTGTTAATTGTTATGTTTCTGCTGTGAGACAGATATTCATTTCAACATGGCTGCGATGGCGATGTTGGACGATGATTCTCATTATGGCGGAGCCAACTTTCTCCTTTAAAGCATAGGAAAGTGAATACGATTCTTTTGTGCATCGGAAACAATTGTCCCAATAGCAGCAATAATTCCGACATTGATAATAATACCGACAACAACACTGTTATGGAACAATAATGACTTATATACTAGGAAAATTGATAATAGTATGGTACACATATGAGACAATAATAACAAGAACAGCAGCGACATGAAGAACAACAGGGATTAACACTGGTTACAGGAACAGCAGAAATTACTGCGGTAGTGAAAATTAAGACGACGAAAATACGGATTATCGACATACGACGCTTCAGCGTAGCTATGCTGAAACCTTAAAATTGTGGGCGAAAAATATGGAGAGCGTATTAGGTTGCAGACAGCCAGCAGTATTCGTTTAAAAAGAATGCTGTTTAAAATGGAGAACATATAAAAGACAAATGCGTTCATATGCATTTCCCATAAATCAAGGTGACTTGAAAAGTACCTCGAGGAAATATCGAAGACATTATTAATGAAGCCAGCCAAGCATAAATTATGTGAGAAATAACACTTCTTTGGCTGATTGGGCGCTCACTCAGAAGAATAGAGATCGAAAAAGACGAATAAAATACACGGTCCAGACAATTTCACACAACTGCGTTTCATAGAATCGTGAAGTTCGGGGTGATGATAATATTACTATAGGGGGGGGGGTAAGTTATTTAATTACAGCTGTCTGTAGGAAACATACTGGTGGGAGGAGGGATCCGTTGAAGACTGGAATACGTCTGAGTTAATGGGAAAACCAGACGAATACAGAGGCATCCTAGTTACTCAATACATATATATATATGTATGTCGGCGAGCTGGCAGAAACGTTAGTGCGCGGGGCGAAGCACTTAGCGGTATTTCGTCTGTCGTTACGTTCTGAGTTCAAATTCCGCCGAGGCCGACTTTGCCTTTCATCCTTTCGGGGTCGATAAATAATGTACCAGTTTCGCACTGGGGTCCATGTAATCGACTTAATCTGTTTGCCTGTCCTTGTTTGTCCCCTCTATGTTTAGCCCCTTGTGTGTAGTAAAGAAATATATATGTATGTATATATGCATATATTTATATATTATATTATATATTATATATATATATATATATATATGTAAATTTACTCTCTTTCCTCTCTGTTACTTGTTTCAGTCATTTGACTGCGGCCATGCTGGATCACCGCCTTTAGTCGAGCAAATCGAACCCGGGACTTACTCTTTGTAAGCCTAGTACTTATTCTATCGGCCTCTTTTGCCGAACCGCTAAGTTACGAGAACATAAACACACCAGTATCCGTTGCCAAGCAATATTGACAGGACAAACACACACATACAAACACAGACACACACACACACACACACACACACAAATATACATACATATATATATATATGACGGGCTTCTTTTAGTTTCCGTCTATCAAATCCACTCACAAGGCTTTGGTCGGTCCGAGGCTATAGTAAAAGACTCTTGCCCAAGATGCCACGCAGTGGGATGGAACCCAGTGGCTGGTAAGCAAGCTACTTACCACACAGCTACTCCTGCGCACGTTCTGAGTTCAAATTCCGCCGAGGTCGACTTTACCTTTCATCCTTTCGGGGTCGATAAATTAAGTACCAGTTTCGCAAGTTGTCTATCCTTGTTTGTCCCCTCTGTGTTTAGCCCCTTGTGGGTAGTAAAGAAATATATATATATAATATATAAATACTTTATTAATAAAGCCGCAAAGACATCATAAAAACTGGTACTCGGAGTTCCACTTTCGTGTTTGTCGGACATATATATCTAGGTAAAGCGATAGGGAGGGGGGATACAAAATCGAACGTGTGAGAAACTGACGTAGAGAGAGAGAGAGAAGGGGTGGGAGATAAAAGACAAAAAATAAAGCCATGACAAAGAGAGCAATAGAAAAAGAGGAAGTCTACGCATGCGCGTGCACACACCTCCATTACCACTACTGTACCCCCACCACTATTAAAACTACCACTACGAATACTACTACAAAAACCAGCCACCTGCTATTAGTATTACTACTAATACTACCCCACCACTACTAATACTACCACAACGACCACTAATACTACTACTACTACTACTACTACCAAAACTACCACCTGCTATTACTACTACTACTACTACTACTACCACCACCACCGCCAACACTGCTACTACTACCACCGCCTCCACCATTACCACTACTACCACCACCACCACCACTACGACTCCTACTACCAAAACCACCACCACTGCCACTACTACTACGACGACGACGGCAACGACGACGACGGCGACAACGACGGCGACGACATCTACTATTGTTATTGTTAGCCATCTCAAGATATGTGTTATCTATAAGTATTTCGTATTTACGTTGCATTGTTGTACTGTCAATGTGGGCAAGGTGTATAGTGTAACCTAGAAATGCACTTAGGAAAAACTTTCCCTGAAAGAAGGGTTTTGGGGAAGAGGTGACGGGACGTGTAAAATCATCTCGTTTGTTTATTACCGTTTCACTGTCATGCCTTACCCCCCAGTTTCTATCTGACCTGATTGCTACGTCACTCATGCGCTTCTAGCATGAATGGACGCGATTCACCATGTGACGAGTTAGATATTAACTCTGTGCTGATGATGATATGCAGATAGGTGTTAAGTACTGAAGCTAAGATATCTCCTGAGATTCCTAGACGCTGAAATCGTTGCGATCGTTATGGTCGTTGTTATTCTTGCGGTCGTTGAAATCATTATTCTCGCTGTTATCATAATTACCGTTTTACTTGATTCAGTCATTTGAGTGCGGCCATGCTGGACCACCGCCTTTAGTCTAGCAAATCGAACCCGGGACTTATTCTTTGTAAGCCAGCCTAATGCTTATTGTATCGATTTCTTTTGCCGAACCGCTAGGTTTACTGGGACGTAAGCACAACAGCATCGGTTGTCAAGCGATGTTGGAGGGACAAACACAGACACAGACACACACACACACACACACACACACACACACACACACACATATATATATTTGTTTCTCTCCTTGTTTTTTCTGTGTCCCTTTCTGTAGAAGAGTGTAGGCTCGAAACGTAAAAGATTGTTTCAATTCCTGAGCGTTATACTAATACATCGTTTGTTTGTACACCACATGTCTTCGTCTTTTGTCTTTCGTCTTCCCTATATATATATATATATATATATATATATATATAATATATATATATATTATATATATATATATATAATATATATATATATATATATATACCATATATAGAATATACAACGGACTCTTTCAGTTTCCGTCTACCAAATCCACTCACAAGCTTTGGTCGGCACGAGGCTATAGTAGAAGACACTTACCCAAGTTGCCACGCAGTGGGATTGAACCTGGAACCATGTGTTTCGTAAGCAAGCTACTTACCACACACCCACGTATATGTATTTGTATAAAATATATAGATTACAGAAAACATTCCAGAAGTTTAACATGTATCATGTTGCGTATGTACACTTAAATGAGTCAAAACATACATATTTACACGTGCAATGACAACGAAATGTGTTCAAATGTGTGTGCTTGAACATATGTACATGCACGCAAGCTTAAAGTGAATGCACCTTTGCAAGTTTCCATACCTATATACATTCTATTTCCATCTCTTATCTGTTACTTGTGTCAGTCATAGGACTACGGTCTTGCTGGTGCACCATCTTGAAGGAGGATTTAGTCGAGCAAGTCGATACCAATACTGTTCTTTTCTAAGCCTATCAGCCTCTGATTGCCGATCCTCTGCATTAAAGGGATGTAATCAAAATAATACCTATTTCTTTATTACCCACAAGGGGCTAAACACAGAGGGGACAAACAAGGACAGACATAGGTATTAAGTCGATTATATCGACCCCAGTGCGCAACTGGTACTTAATTTATCGACCCCGAAAGGATGAAAGGCAAAGTCGACCTCGGCGAAATTTGAACTCACAACGTAACGCAGACGTAATACCGCTAAGCATTTCGCCGGGCGTGCTAATGTTTCTGCCAGCTCGCCGCCTTAACAAAACAATACCGGTTGTCTAGCGGTGGTGATGAATAAAGTTACATGTGTGTGAGTGTGTGTATCACTGCGTTTCTGTATATCCTCCATCACCGCTTCACAACCGGTGCTGACTTGTTTACGTCCGACTTGCTCGACTAAATCCTTCTTCAAGATGGTGCACCAGCAAGACCGTAGTCCTATGACTGACACAAGTAACAGATAAGAGATGGAAATAGAATGTATATAGGTATGGAAACTTGCAAAGGTGCATTCACTTTAATGGTGCAGCAAATAGGACCCTATAGAATAAGGACCAGTCTTTAAACAAAATGACGTATTGGAGTCGATTTGTCCGACTAACCTCTTCAAGGATTTTGTCCGACTAAACCCAATAACTGAAACTAATAAAATATGTATTTACATATGTACGCGTGTAAATTTAGGTGTGATGTTTACATGGTAAGAAACTTGCTTTCCAACCATATCGTTCTGGCCCCCTTGAGCAAGTGTCTTCTACTGTAGCTTCGGAAACTGATAGAAGCACGCGTATATATATGTATATATAAATACACGCACACACACACACATACTTTTGATATATATTTAAAATTAAAAAAATTAATTAATTAATTAATTAATTATTAATAAATAATATATAAATATAAAAATATACATACATACATATATATATATTTATATATATATATAAAATTTATAAGTTTAAAATTTAAATAATTTTTTTTTTTAACTTTTATCTTTTAATTAATTTATGTATTGGCTTATGTTTTTCACTGTTTGATTTGCCTAATAGTGGTTTTATCTCTAATTTAATATAATATATATATATATAAATATCGCCATGATAAATCGTTAGCCACTACACATATTTTTTTTCTTTCCTTGTTTCTCTCCTTGTTTCTTCTGTGTCCCTTTCTGTAGCAGAGCGTAGGCTCGAAACGTAAAAGACTTTTTCTATTCCTGAGCGTTATAGTAATACATCTGCTTATTTTGTACACCACCTGTCTTCGTCTTTTGTTTTTTTCGTAAACTCTCCTAATATATATGTATGTATGTGTGTGTGTGTGTGTGTGTGTGTGTGTGTGTGATGCCCCCGTCCACCGCCGCCTGACAACCAGTGCTAATGTGTTTATCTTCCTGTAACCTCCGCGGTTCGGGAAAAACGGGAACAATAGAGTAAGTACATGGTTTTAAAAATAAAGTACTGGGGTCGATACATTTGACTAACAAGTCTTCAAGGCGGCTCTCTAGCATGGCTGCAGTCAAATGACTAAAATAAGTAAGATATATTATGTACATGTTGCCCCCCCCCTCTCCAAAGATGGGGCCACCATCACACATTAAACAACTCCCTAACCTGGCTGAGAGAGCGATTGCACAAGAGACTAATCAGTAGGAAGTATGACGTTGAGTGGAAACCTCATTCCCCGAACTTGAACCCACCAGATTTTTATCTGTTGGGGGTATCACAAGGATAATGTTTACCAAAACAACCCTCAAACGATTGGTGAACCGAAGGCAGCAATCACAGCTAAAATCAGAGAAATCTCCAAATAGGAATGTGTTCGAGTAATTGACAATTTTGCGTATCGTATGCAAGTGTTTGCGCGACGTATGCCATTTGGAGCATATTTTGAAAATTACATGACTTTTATGCAAAGGGAATGATCGTACCTTTGTAAGATTCAATAAAATTTTTACGGGTTGTCTTTTGGGGTCACCCTGTATTTATCGATGTCCTTAAATATATGAGTATGGTAGGTACGTGTGACTAGCTGAATATTTACGAAAACACCTGTGTGAATTTGTTTTTGATCTACCAACCTGATTATGTGCGTCCGAACGTGCGTACATTCATGATAGTATGCATGCGTGCGTGTGTGAGTGTAAGTACGTGTGTGTGCGTGCATGATTGTGTATATGTGTGTGTATGTGTGTGTGTGTGTGTGTGTGTGTGTGTGTGTGTGTGTGTGATTACGTGTGAGTGTACGCCGTTTCAATCTTCTATGGGGAGTATATTTGATACATGAGTAACCCTCTAAGCTTTTCAATGTGTTGCAAGACAGCGTGTGAGAAATTGTGTAATTTTATGCGTGAGGATTTTGCGTGCATGTGTGCATGTAAGCGAGTACATATATATATATGTGTGTGTGTGTGTGTGTGTCTGGTGTGTGTGTGTCTGTCTGTGTGTGTGTCTGTGTGTGTGTTTAAAAGTGTGAGCGTATGGGTAGATACATGTGTATGTGTGTGCATTCGTGCGTGAGTTTTTGTCAGTGTATGTGTGAGTGTAATTGTGTATGTTTAGACCTGTGTATGTATTTGCGTGTTTGTGCGATTGTATATGTCTTTCTATTTGAGTATGTTTTTGTGCATATCTATGTATGCGTGTATGAAAGAATCGAGTTTGTAGCAGAGAAATAGTATGACAGAATGCGCCCTAACCTAACCTCCTCCCATACACAGCACGCACGTCGTTTTTCATTCTTTTATTCTATTAAAATTTCTTTCCCAACCTCATTGACCGCACTGCGAAAGGTCAAGTCCATTAACCCTACCCCGGGAATCCTCGTGGAGGCAACCGAAACTTATAGAAGCTGTCCTTTATTAAAAACGTTCAACGCCAAACCCAACTCATCCCCTTCCCCTTTCCATCTCGTTGCGTTTAACTGTTTCTCACTTAGACGGGCTTTTTCTCTCGCTCTCTTTCAGACCTGCAATAGATCTAGGTACTAATTTATTACAGATCTACCTTCGAATAAATTTAGACACACACACAAAACACACCAACACACAATCACACACACATGCACGCACACACACACATACACAGACACAATCATACACACACACACACACAATCGCACAAAGATACGTATATATGGACATGCATACATTCATGTAAAATTGCATATACATACACAGAGACACAGGCGTACACACATACACACACACCCATACAAACACACAATCAAGCACACACACAATCACACACATACAATCACACAGCTATTTATATAAGTATATGCATACATATATCTATATATGTATATACATCCATACACACACATATACAGGTAGATTGATAGATACATAGATAAGCGTGTGTGTATATATATGTGATAGTCGGTCTGGTCAGATTCGCTGTATGAATGTACATATGTGAGTATGTGTGTGTGTGTGTGCAGGTATGTATTTGTATATCTACTCTTTTAGGCATCTTTGTGTTGTTGATAAGCCATATAGGTTTTTTTCCAATTCCGCGTAGCTTGGAGGTGCAGTAGAAGAAACTCTGCCCAAGTATGGCCTCAATTCATTGTTTGAAACGAGTGAATGAACAAAATACGAGTGGGTACTGAAAAGTTCCTAGTTTTGGGAAAGGAAAATACAGGAGCATCAGTTAATTATAATTTTATTCAACATATTCAAACACTTATTAGGTTTTCTAAGCCCTGTAAAAGAATTCGGAAGTCTGGGCCTCTGACTAGGCCTTTTGCAATACCCTCAAAACCAGAAGGTTTTCAGCACCCTTTCGCATATATTTATATATATGCATATACAAATCAACGCAGAACTGTTACTCCGAGTTTCACGTTTCTCTTCATCGGACAGCTGTGATGAAAATTTTTGCTGAAAAGTTTTCATCACAACTGTCTGACGAACGTAAACGTGAAATTCTGAGTAACAGTTCTATGATAATTTTGCAGCTTTAATAAATAAAAAAATTATATTATTCTACCTTCACTATTCGAGTACTACATTTTCCATATATGTTCTCCTGTGAGTGTGTGTGTGTATGTGTGTGTGTGTGTGTGTGTGTGTGTGTGTGTGTGTGTGTGTGTGTGCAACGAAAACAGAAAATGAAGAAGTACTTTTGTTTTCCTTAAATGTTGATTCTTGATAAACCCATGTTTATCCTTATCCTTAACTATAATTTATAAGCATAATATGTTTGCATATGTATGGCCATGATTAAACATAGGTAATATACGGTGGTATAATGGATACTTCTATCCTTAGACGATTATTTAACCCTTAACTCAACTAACCTGTAATATATATATATATATATATATATATATATATATAATATATATATATATATATATATATATATATATATATATACATACGTACGTACGTACGTACAAAAACACCCTGTTGTTGATGTTGAAATTCCAACGAATGAGCCTTGAATCTAGGTTAGAAACCGGCTCTTTCTCTATTGGCAAGAAATCTTGAAATAAAGCTGAACAATGGCATACATACATACATACATACATACATATACACAAACATACATACATGTATCCGTCTGTCTGTGTGTGGAATGAAGCTTTATACTTTAAAAATGTGCTACTGTAAACATGACGCTGCTTCAATTTCAACTTTACTTGTTATTAATATTTTTTTAGTGTTTTGTCATATACGTTCTTTGCAACAGTAATAATAAAAATTTTCAAAGTCTATATTCGTTACAAGGACTTCTCAGTCTTATCTTCTGGATGAAATCGTTTTAATGCTTTTTATTATTTCTCTTTTATTACTGGCAATTAATCTTGGGGAATGATGTTGTGTCTGTTTATTTATTCGTTATCACCAGACTTGTATTTTTCTCCATTGACGTCACGTTTCTTTCAACAATTAGCAAATAGTTTTGGCCATGGTGTATGGTTGTGGTTTATTGCTAGGCTATTTTATTCGTATATTGAGCTTTCTGTCATATTTTTGCCATTAATATGGCTTCTAGTTTTGTGAGGATTTTGCATAAGATAGTTAGTTCTGTTATCAACTAATGCTTGGTTATTGTATATACTTATATATATATATATATATATCGCTGTGTTTGTATTATTATTATTATGTAATAGATTGTGCTCTAATGGCTTCTTGTTGAGGATGTGTGGTCATTCATCGAAAAAGTGTCGCACATGTGTGTCCTATGCAACAGGTTTATCGATAATACTATAGGATCATACATGAAATAAATATAGTGAGTTGAAAACAACCACTTATCCGAAGTTATGCATGCAATAGCAGACAAAAACACCGCCAGGGGTATTTAAAAACATAAAGGCAATAATTAATGGAGATACCTCCAATAAATATCATTTAACTCAAGTCTTTGAAAATACAGAAAATGTGGTGTTAGTGTTGATCTTGTGGTGGTATTTACAGCTTCTATGTCGGCAAATGCATTTGTAATTTATGCTTCCTCTGTAGTTTATTTAACTATTTTGCAGTGTTGCAGTTAGTTGTAGATGCGAACATTCTTTTAATCCTTTATTCTTTTATCTTTTTATTCCATTATTCGTTTCGCTCATTGAACTTATACCATGCTGAGGCACCGTCTTAAAGGGTTTCAGTTGATAAAATAACCCCCCAATACATCTCTTTGTAGGAAACTGGTTCTTATTTTTGTGTTCTCTCTTTTATCAAATCCCTAAGTTATGGAAGCTTAAATGAACCTATAAATGATAGTCAACCATTTAGAGACAAACACAAAGATGCAATCACATACACTGTCACATACAGAGAGTTACATACATGCACATACGCACACTCACTGGTTTCCATATCAGTTTCCGCCGACACAATTCACATTCACTCGCAAACGCTTGGTAGCCTCAGAACTCTGATAGTAGACATTTGTTCAAGGTTTTGTGCGGTGGGACTAAATCCAGAACCATATGGCTGCAAAGTGATGCAAATCCGTAGCTTCTTCTGACAACATTTTCAATGATAATATTGTTCAAAGTAACTGGAAGGCAAAAATAAACTTGCTAGGCCTACCATTTCCTTATCCAGTTAGTCTCCATATTGACACAGAGTATACTCGCGGTGCCTCGATCCAGTAGAAATATCCTTAGGAATATTTAGGAATACATTATCCAATGCGTCCACATAATGGACGCATTGGATAATGTATTATTAAATATATTGTGTCCGAATAAAAGAGCGAAAATTTGTTTTCTACGAACATTTTAATAACAGATTAGGGCTGAGCTGAGCCTAAGCAACGATCTACGAGCCAGCAAAGAAGTTTCAGTATGGTCGCTTGGCTTCCTAGAAATAACAGCTAAATTCTTTCAAATCAAATACGAGTGTCTTAAAAGAAGAAATGACACATTAGATAATGTAATCCTAGACATACAAACAGGTGGATGATTGCAGATGGAAAGCGGTTTTTCTCATATGTCTGCTCAATCAGGCCCGTGGCACGTAATTAAGCAACAATACCGCTACCAACAACGCAGATAATGAATCATACGATAACGTAGAATAAGCAGTGTGTAAAGAAGCAAAATATCTGTGATAGTTGTGTATCCAGACGATGCTGGTGTCTGACATACGGCTGAAGAGAATCAAAGGTTTTACCTTCAATATTTCAATGATAAAGAAGAAAACCTGAAATCTTACGAAACAACCAGTTGTACAATTTCTCATATTTAAGCACAAACATAATTAGATAGTTAAACCCGCTTAGCAGCCACTTGATTTCAGGTTCAGTCTCACTGCCCAACACCTTGGGCAAATGTCTTCTACTATAGCTCCAGGCGGACCAATTGGTTGTGACTTAATTTGGTAGGCAGAAACTGTGCGGAATCCTGTCGTATGTGTGTGTGTGTATCTTTTATGTCTGTGCTTGCTCCCAACATTGCTTGACAACCGGTGCTGGTTTATTTGCATCCCAGTAACTTTTACCGTTTAGCAAAAGAGACCGATACAATAAGCCCCATGTTTTAAAACGATAATAGTGGGATCGACTGTTTTGACTAAGACCATTCAAGGCGGTGCTACAGCATGGTCACTCAATGAAATAATTAAAAAGCAAAAGAAATCCCAGCGAGTTATTAATTCACACAGAATCATACAGTAATGCATACAAACTTTTTGTTTGTCCATCTCGATGTTCAAGGTACTCCGCAATCACTGGCGGACAATTGAATGATATTTTGGGAGGGCTTTTTATAATTCTGTATCTATACATTCTTTTCTGCTTCTTCGGGAAGTTCCGAGTGCCATTCTCCGCCAATAGGAACAGCACCAACATGAACACTGGATAGCGATGTCTTCCACTTTTAATGTTTTCGATGTTGTTTCACTTTAAATTGGATTCAGCTGGTTTATAAACTTTACATTGGTCATGCCAGGTGCTGACCCTGGTTTTGACTTTTCTCTTTAAATTGTTTCAGCTTTAAAGCTGCGGTAACGCTGGGCACCTTTTTTTTTTTTCTGAGGTGTGGATTTTAGAAAGTGTTTGCTAAAAATAAGCATCATTCTAAATATTCTTTTCTACTCTAGGCACAAGGCCCGAAATTTTGGGGGAGGGGGCTAGACGATTAGATCGATCCAGTACGCAACTGGTACTTAATTTATCGACTCCGAAGGGATGAAAGGTAATGTCGAATTCGGTGGAATTTGGACTCAGAACGTAACGGCAGACGAAATACCCATTTCTTTATTACCCACAAGGGGCTAAACACAGAGGGGACAAACAAGGACAGACAAACGGATAAAGTCGATTATATTGACCCCAGTGCGTAACTGGTACTCATTTATCGACCCCGAAAGGACGAAAGGCAAAGTCAACCTCAGCGAAATTTGAACTCAGAACGTAACGGCCGACGAAACACCTCTAAGCATTTTGCCCGGCGTGCTAACGTTTCTTATTTCTTTACTGCCTACAAGGGGCTACACATAGAGGGGACAAACAAGGACAGACAAACCGATTAAGCCCATTATATAGACCCCAGTGCGTAACTGGTACTTATTTAATCAACCCCGAAAGGATTAAAGGCAAAGTCGACCGTGGCAGAATTTGAACTCAGAACGTAGTGGCAGACGAAATACTGCTAAGCATTTCGCCCAGCGTGCTAACGTCTCTGCCAGCTCACCGCCTTATCCTTCTGAATATAAAATGGTAAATGTGGTACATTAACACTGATGTCACAGTTTTTTCTGCAATGAGAATACAAAATAAAATTAGTAGTTCACTGATGTCAACTGGTGTAATATGATGCTTTGTTGGAGATGTTAGTATTTGCAGTAGATCTTTTCAGTAAAACAATATAGTTTTTACCAACTTCTTCAAGAGAACATTCGACATTTAACTTGACCTCACTAAGGACAATAATATCTAATAAATAGCGATTCAGCTCTCAAGCAACAAGACATTTATGGAACCGGGAGTCTCTTCGGCAGATTACGAACGTCAGGCAATGTCTGTATAATCTAGGTTGAATGGTGTATTTTTACGATCGCTAAATGGATTGTGATGACGGACGCCTTTGAAACTACACGCAGTAACTTACTTAGGTATACGATATTTGTTCAGGACTTCTGAACTCTTTTCCAGGGCCACTGAGATCTTTCATCCGACCACCTGTCACCCAATACCTAAGTAACTGATATCACAAACTAACTCTTAAATCAATCAACGCTCTAATGTAAATAAATAAAAAGAAATAACTCATACCTCACACTGCTTTTGACACCAACCAAACTGACGAAGGCATAAATTAGAAAGTGAGAGAAAGAAGTTATTTTGTAGAGGATGAAATTAGCATAAATTTGAATAGCAAATAAATGGATACTCCCTATATGATAAATTTTAAGCTTTTAAAAATTCCTTTCACGAAAAAGAAAAACAAAATATGAAAAAGAAAGGAAGAAAGAAAACAAGGGTCAATTGCTTGAAATCTTGAATGAGAGGCCATCATTTTTATAGAATTTAGAAAGAAATCATAGTTGAATTATTACACTGAAGACCGAAACGAACAGAACTAATAATAATAATAATGATGATGATGATATTGATGATGATGATGATGATGAGGAGGAGGATGATGATGATGATGATGATGATGATGATGATAAATGCCCTGGTGCAGTACCAGACAGTGGCTCTATGCCCTGATGCAGTACCAGGTGGTGGCTCTCATGGCTTCTGATCTTAACTGACTGGAAGTGTTATCATGTACATTGTTTTCCCTTGGTATAAAAGATGGGCTACAGCAAATATTCTGCTCAATACCACAGATTGTTCGTCAATTGTTTGACCTTAATCAGTTGAGCATGTCCATTAGTGGCTGACGATATGTGCATGTCTGATTACGAGTAGAAGTAGTGGGGTGCAACATAGCCAAGTGTTGAGAGCAATTCGACTGGGTTTGGATAATTCACATCTGGAAACATGAATGTTTCGTTCAACATACTTAAACAATCCTTATTCAGGGAACTTTAGAGCAGGATGGGCTACGCGCCCAGAAGAAAATTCTAACAGGGCACCACCTGCAAGGTCATGTGCTGTTTATCTTGAAATGAGACCACCATGTCGCGCACATATGGTTGTGATGCATGTGCCTAGGGTAAACTTATCAGACGAGTGGTCATGATGGGTAAACTGGGCTTCGTATATTTTACCCCAGTGTCACTTAGATAGCATGCACTGCTCTCTCACTCAATAATAATAATAATAATAATAATAATAATAATAATAATAATAATAATAACAACAACAACAACAACAACAACAACAACAACAACAGCAACAGCAACAACAGCAACAACAACAACAACAACAACAACAACAATAATAATAATAATGATAATGATAATAATAATAATAATAATAATAATAATAATAATAATAATAATAATAATAATCCGTTCTACAATAGGCACTT
>NW_021834487.1:92500-102500 GCF_006345805.1 Octopus sinensis
GGCCTTCTGCCAATATTTGAAACCATTTAAGGTAGTGAGCTGACAGAGCCATTGCAGCACCAGACAAAACAATTCCGGCTTTACTTTCCGGATACAAATTCAACCAAGGTTGACTTTGATTCTCATTCCATGGGAATCGTTTAAATAAAGTACCAGTGAGTATGGGAATGATGAAGTAAAAAAAAAAAAACCCTGTCACTTAATTTCCGTTTTTGTGCTTATAATAAAAATGATTATTTTATCCTATTTTTTCATAGACTGGAAAGTGTAATTGGAGTGCTACTTGGTAACATTTTCCAACACAGTTCTATATCTAAGAGATGAGGAATTATGTACATTATTTATAATAATAATAATAATAATGATAATATAATAATAATAATAATAATAATAATAATAATAATAATAATAATAATAATGATAATAATAAAAAAAAAAAATTTTTTTTTTAATTTAAAAAAAAATGAACGAACTACTGAGTTTGGTTTAATGGCCTACCAATGTATACTATGAGTTTATTTGCCCTAGGAGTCGGGAAGACACTCGGCAAGAAATGGAAGCAAATTTGAAAGAAGAAAAAAAAAGTAATAATAATAATAATAATAATAATAATAATAATAATGATAATGATAATACTACTACTACTACTACTACTCACTACTAATAATAATAATAATAATAATAATAATAATAATAATAATAATAATAATAATAAGCAGAACACTTTCCATACATAAACATCAGAGCATCACAAAAAATTACAGCACATACCCAAGGCACACAGAGCTGCACTCGGTAGTGAAGTGAAAGCACGCTATAAAAATAAAACTCCTGAATAATAGTGATAATAATAATAATAATAACAATAATAATAATAAAATAATAAATATTAATAATAATAATAATAATAATAATATAATATAATAAATAATAATAATAATAATAATAATAATAATAATAATAATAATAATTGTAATAATAATAATAATAATATAATAATAATAATAATAATAATAATAATTGTAATAATAATAATAATAATAATAATAATAATAATAATAATATCAGATATACGTTAGGAATGAGAACCTAGGTTCGAAATTTCCCCAAGACATCTGATGGTTGTATTAACAACAAAAAAGATGAGGACAAATATCCGCCAAATGTAAATAATGTAAATAATGGACATTTTCCAACAGTTTACGTGATTCATGGTTCGGTTTATTTTGTTACTGTTGTTGATGATGTGTTTGAGGCCTTCATGCACAATACCAATGGCTGTTTTAGTTACTACTTCTTACATATCGTAAACTACAGATAACGTCTAGGCATGCGGCTGCGCATACTCATCATTGACAAAGCGCATCAAACCCGAAATACATCTAGAGCTCTCACCGCTGCTGAGACGCACCTTTGTCTCTCTCTCCGATATAGTTTTTGTACGACCATTAGACATGTTAACCTGGAAGAATACCGCAGTAACTTGCCTGCCAATGATATATATATATATATATATATATATATATATGTTGGCTATGTACAATTATATATACATGCATACGTACATAAATGCACATGTACACATGGATGCAGGCATGTATATACCTGCATGCATGTGTGTGTATGTATATATATATATATATATATATGTATGTATGTATATGTACACATAGATATACATATATATGCACACACACACACACATATATATATATATATATATATATACGTATATATATAGACACACATGCACACACACATACACACACGAAAAGAAAGAGCAACATGCTTTATGTTTACGAGTTAAAATGAGTGTGTGTGTGTGTGTGTGTGCGCGCGTGTGTGTGTGTGTGCGCGCGTGTTGCGTGCGTGTGAGGGAGAATGAGAGAGAATTTTGTGATTGTGTAGCACAGAGAGGGTGAAAAGGGTGAAAGAGAAAAAGAGAGAGGGAGGGGCATAGGAGGAGGAGGAGTTAGATCACTTCAATGATGTTATATAATTTATTTGCCTTTCATGCCCAGTGAGCTATCAATTTCATGAAGATGACGCTGGCTTCGTTTCGATTTACTGTCAATTCAGAGTTGTCTTATTACACTAGACAGACAAGTGAGTATTTAAACTAGAGATTTTTCATAAACACACACACACATATAACATAGTACTGAGTTATGTGTATGAATGTTTGCACATATTTGTATGTATGTGTGTGTGAGGGTGTGTGCGTATGTGTGCAAGTGTGTGGTATAGAAAACGAGAGAGAGAGAGAGTTACAGACCGATATCGTGTCTTATAATTTATAATGTATATAAGGCATGCTTATATTAAATCTATGTGCCTATCTATCAATCTATCTGGTAATCATTTCACTTCTAAATAATTATTTATGAATAAATTTTGTACAGAGACACATGTATGCGTGTGTATATGTATGTGTATAAACACATGCTCATACAAATGTGTTTAGATTTGTGTTTGCGCGCATGCATAGAAGGAGGGAGTGAGTGAGAAAGAATAGTGTCATACAGATGTAAGAATAATATGATATATTCGAGTAATATTGGCTTATTCATAAAGGAGCTAATACGTCGGTGAACGCTTATTAGAATTATTTAAAGAAGTCATGCTAAAATGTATGTGCGCACACAACCACACAAACATATAGATATCCATATATATATATATAGGCATAGAAATATATATACATAGGCAGACGTGGGTGTACGCGCGTCTGTAATATAAACGTCGTTTTTGATAAACGTTCTCATTGCAGTATTGCAGGTCAAATGTCAGAGCAATGTGAAGACTATTTGTACGAATCATGGCAAACCTAACCTCGTGACTATATTTTCTGCCATCCTTCAGTTAGTTGTGGCCTATTGTAACAAATCTCCTCCTTTACCTTGGCGGGGAGTAAAGCTAATACGATGCTACCTTACGCTTTATTAAAAAAGGGAGATAACAAGAAAGGCATTGTCTGACAATTGCAACATTCCATGATAAGACGCAGCTACCGACATCGTCTTTATTTGTAGCTAAATATATGTAAAACTCCTTTGGTTAGCTTGTATTTGTAAATACACATACACACGCTGGTGTGGGAACACATACAAGTAGTATACAATTTAATAAACGTTAAAAAGGACATCGCAAGAAGGCCAAAGTTTGAAAAATAAGATAAAGAGGTATCTTAATCTTTCGGATGATAGTATTTCCTCATAAGCAAGATAGAGAAATATATAAAAGAGAGTGGGAAAGGAAAATGGTGATCCTATCTGTATGAAGGGGTGCTGAAAAGTTCCAGGCTTTGGATAAAAGAAAATACATTTATTGCAGCGGTCCTTCACTTTTTCTAACCCCTGTAAAAGAACTTGGAAGGTTGGGCCACAAACCAGGCCTTTCGCGACACCCTTAAAGCCAGGAACTTTTCAGCACCTCCTCGTATTGTCTTCTTCAATGCTTACTGTTATTACAACATGTATTCAACACTGATGCAGACCTCCTTTGGATTAGATCTCGGAACTTCATCTTTGATCCACAAATTGGATGACCAAAAGGATTATCTTCTCTCCTTCTCTCTCTCTCTCTTACTAAATATATATATATCTATATATCTATATATATATATCTATATATAATCTATATTAATACATATATATATATGTATGTATGTATATATAAATATGTACGTATGTATAGATATATATAGTTATATAGATAAATATTCTATAATTATAAACATAATTATAATTATGGGTCAGCTGATTGCTCCACTACATACCGAATTTAGATATATGAATTAAAAAATTCCTTTTCTATTACCGTAAGAATCTCCCAGACAGTAACACACTTTTTTACGTAGGCAAAAAAAAAAAAGAAAAGTAATAATGAATCCACACGACTTCGATTAGCCACAAACGCGTTTCGAGATTAAAGTATGTTTACTTATTTCTCATCATCAGTGTAGCATTCTGAATATAAAATTTGAAAGTGCTAGGGTTAAATATGTACACGATCGAGCCTCAACGCGCAACAGCTATCCAACCAACACTTCCAAAATTTACACAGCCAAATATATTATCAATATATATAATAATAATAGGCGTAGGAGTGGCTGTCTGGTCAGTAGCTTGCTTACGAACCACATGGTCCGGGTTCAGTCCCACTGCGTGGCACCTTGGGCAAGTTTCTTTTACTATATCCTCGGGCCGACCAAAATCTTCTCAGGGATTTCTTAGACGGAAACTGAAAGAAGCCCGTCGTATATTATATATATATATATATATATATATATATATATATATATATATATATATATGTAATATATGTATAATATGTACGTATGTGTATATGTTTGTGTGTCTGTGTTTGTCTCTCCAACATCTGTTTCTTTATTACCCACAAGGGGCTACACACAGAGGGGACAAACAAGGACAGACAAACGGATTAAGACGATTACATCGACCCCAGTGCGTAACTGGTACTTAATTTATCGACCCCGAAAGGATGAAAAGCAAAGTCGACCTCGGTGGAATTTGAACTCAGAACGTAACGGCAGATGAAATACGGTTACGTATTTTTCCCGGCATGCTAACGATTCTGCCAGCTCGCCGCCTTCATCGCTTGACAACCGATGCTATTGTGTTTACGTCCCCGTAACATAGCGATTCGGCATAAGAGAGCGATAGAATAAGTACTAGGCTTACAAAGAATTGATTTGCTCGACTAAAGGCGGTGCTCTAGCCTGGCCACAGTTAAATGACTGAAACAAGTAAAAAAGTAAAAGAGTAAAAGAGTATATATGTCTCTCTCTCTCTCTGTATAGATAGATAGATATAGATTGATATAGATATAGCTGTATGTATGTATGTGTGAAACAGAGAGAGAGAGAGAGAGAGAGAGAGTGTGGTGTGTGTGTGTGTGGTGTGTGAAGAAGAAGGAGAAAATAGCACGCCGAGCAAAATGTTTAGGGGCTTCTCTTCTGGGTTTACGTTCTGAACTCAAATGCCGCTGAGATCGATTCTCCCTTTCATCTGTTTAGGTTCAATAAAATAAATGCCAACTAAACATCCCCTCAACATCCCTGAACAAACACCCTCCCCACAAAATTTTCAGACCTTTTACTTATAGTAGAAAAGATATGTATGTGTATATTGGTATATGCATATGTATATATATATGTGTGCGTGTGTCGGCGTGTGTGTGGCTACGTACATGTGTACGTATGTACGTATGTATAGACAATGCATGTCTATGTATACACACATACACATACACAGAGGTATTCCTGATTTTACTCCTATTTCATTTAAACCCATTGGCAATAACACCTGTTTGAAATTTATCCAAGACACGCATATTCTCTTACCAATCATCACAGAGCTCAGGTGAATATTTACTAAACAACATCTGTTCGTTTTGTTTACAAACCATTATGTTTGAAGAATTCTTACATTATTCTGTGTTTTGAAGTGGTTTCTGATTTATCCTAAGACATCTCATTCAATAATTACTTATGTGCTTATTCTTTTCTAATTAAGTGCGTTATTTAGCTACTTCAACAGATTTCTTTGTGATTTGATAGGAATTGCAAACAGTATTTGTCTGTTTACTGTTCTAAGATGATTACTGTTTATAGGAAATTTTATTATTTTAAAGTGAGTTAATTTTGTAATGATGCGAAGAGAACAAAGGAAGAGCCATGTCGTGTAAAAGAATTTGAACGACTCCTAAGTGCTCAAAACCATGGAATAAAGAATCTTTGAGTTATACGTATAGGCATAGCTTC
The DNA here is from genome assembly GCF_006345805.1 of Octopus sinensis. Lineage (NCBI taxonomy): Eukaryota > Metazoa > Mollusca > Cephalopoda > Octopoda > Octopodidae > Octopus > Octopus sinensis. The sequence goes on from NW_021834487.1 coordinate 98,286, forward strand.
GCGTTTTGGAAGCACGCTTTACAATTACTGAATTTGAACTCATAACGTTAAGAAAGACGAAACACCGCTAAGAATTTCGTCCAGCGTGCTAACGTTTCTGCCAGATCGCCGCCTTAAATGGAGAGAATATTCTTTCCTACTCTAGCCACAAGGCCCGAAATTTCTGGTGAGGGGACCAGCCGATTAGATCGACAATAGTACTCAACTGGTACTTAACTTATCGACTCTGAAAGGATAAAAGTCAAAGTCGACCTCGGCGGAATTTGAACTCAGATTGTAATGACGAAATACCGCTAAACATTTTGCCCGGCGTGCTAACGTTTCTGCCAGCTCGCCACCTTAAATGGAAAAAAAAAAAAAAAAAAAAAATTTAAAGTTGTGAATGAAGAGATATGAAACAGAAAATACAATAAATTGAGTCATGATATTTTCTGTGATGAGGCATTTTAAAATCTTTTGTCTTTTACTGTTTTCAATAATTTGATTGCGGATAGGCTGGGGCACCGCCTTGTAGGGTTTTCTTTAAGCTTGGTAGTCTATCACTTAGGCTGAGCTGGTACGTTACGGAGAAGTGAACATACCGACACATGTGGTTAAGTGGTAGGGGACAAGCAGAAGCACTAGGACACACATAAATACATGCATATCACTCTCCCTTTCTCTTTCTCTCTCTCTCTCTCTCTCTCTCTCCCTCTCTCTTTCTCTCTGCATATATATATGACCCCCTTTGAAAATGGGGTCATAACCCCGAAATACTGAATACAAGGTAAGTATTAATTCACATATTGTTTCTGGTGATTTATCTTGCATTTACTTTGCATTTTGTTTGGCCTTCCCATGGTCTTTTATACAATACATATATATATATTAACTTTATATATATATTATATATATAGATATATATATATATATAATATGTATTACTATATATATATATATGATACATATATATATATATATATATCTTTATATATATAAAACTGAGAATGTCTGTCTGTCTGTGTGTTTCCCTAAAAACTTGAGACTACACATGCCTTACATAAATTTTACACATGCCTTACTTAGGGCCCATGTAGTTTCATGGGCAAAAAAAGATGTTCAACTTCTTGCCTAGATCGAGCCCATAGCAATATCATATCTTCTCCACTATTTCAATATTACGTGTTAAAAGTGAAACAAAAACATTTCTCTATTTTATGTCAGATACTTTCACTTTAACAATAAAAATAATAATAACAATTGAATTATATGTAGTAAGTAATAATTAAAATCAAACTAAAGTATAATATAATCGTAACATAAACAAAGTAAAAATAGCAATTGGTATAAAATTACATCAATGACTTGAACTTGAATAAGTGGTTTCACATGAATGGGAATAAATCAAAAATAAAATTAGCGTGCAGAAATGGAATAGTCCAGATGGATAATAAAAAATTAAATTAAAGAAAAGACTATTGTCTATAAAGTATACAATGTAGAGAAAAACGAAGATTTGAACACGTGGAGGAAAGCACCTTCGAAAAGTGTCTTGGTACGACTATGAAAGTTATCTAATCAGAGGTGGGAAATTCGCCACAATAGAAGCAAGGTTCGAGTAGAAGCAAGGGAGTACTTGACTCGAACTTGCAAAGTGGAAATATTTTATTTTTACCTTTATATCTGGGACGTAGGACGTCCCGGAAAAAAATTTTTAAATGCCCCCATCCCCGAAGTAGAGGTAGGCTGGATTGTAGCCACACTTCTATACAAGAGGGAGGACAAGATACAATTGATCGAAATTACAAGAGACGGGCTAACAATTCCAGTCTGTTATATATTTTGAGTATTGTTATCACTAGCGATATCAAGATATAACTTTGTATTTTGTATTTTATGTGTAGATGTATATATAAAGATGTACATGTAATATGTACACATATATATACACATATATACATGCACTAGCACTACGACCCGGCAACGACGGGCCTTTAATGCTAGTTTATATATATATATATATATATATATATATGTATGTATGTATATGTATATGTAGTTTAAATTTATAGCAAAACAAAAAACGAAGACAGGTGTATTAGCAACATGTAAGTGTATTAATTTGATGCTCGGGAAAAATGAAAAAGTCATTTATGTTTCGGGCCTACGCTCTTCAACAGAAAGGAATACGAGAAAATGAACGGAGACACACACTCACGAGTGTGTGTGTGTATTTGTGTATGTACCTATCTATGTATCTCTCTCTGTCTCTCTATTTATATATGTCTGTGTGTATGTGTGTGCGTGTGTGAGAATGTTTGTGTGTCTTCTAATATATATGTATATATATATATAGGCGCAGGAGTGGCTGTGTGGTAAGTAGCTTGTTAACCAACCACATGGTTCCGGGTTCATTCCTACTGCCTGGCACCTTGGGCAAAGTGTCTTCTACTATAGCCCCGGGCCGACCAATGCCTTGTGAGTGGATTTGGTAGACGGAAACTGAAAGAAGCCTGTCGTATATATGTGTATATATATATATATATGTGTGTGTGTGTGTGTATGTGTTTGTGTGTCTGTCTTTGTCCCCCTAGCATTGCTTGACAACCGATGCTGGTGTGTTTACGTCCCCGTCACTTAGCGGTTCGGCAAAAAGAGACCGATAGAATAAGTACTGGGCTTACAAAGAATAAGTCCCGGGGTCGATTTGCTCGACTAAAGGCGGTGCTCCAGCATGGCCGCAGTCAAATGACTGAAACAAGTAAAAGAGTAAAAGAGTAAAAGAGTATATATATATATATATGTGTGTGTGTGTGTTAGAAGATACTTGACGAAGGCTCCACGCGTTGTGAATGAATCTGGAACCTTATGGCTGGGGAGTAAGTTTCTTATCACACGGCCGATGTTCGCCTACGATTCGATATCACCTTGTGAGCTCAAAGGGTTAGATGAGTTACAGTTACGTGTTTACTGAAAGTCGAACAAGAGTTATACAAGAATCCTTGAATTGTATAAATCTTCATTGAGAAGATTTCTCGACCAAAGCTATTCTTAGACAATACTTCTGGCTACACTTCAAATCTTGATGGATATCAGACGTTGAAGCTGAAAGTAAACGTTCTTTTTACATGTCTTCAGACATATCCGTTTTGCAGCCGATGGCCTAGAGATTAACGGAAACTTTTAAAGCATACTGTCTGCAGGAATCATTTCATACAATGGTCTGTATTAGAGAGAGAGATTGATACGGGTGTAAAATATTTCTACATGTCATTTGACATTTTAAATGATGTTCGTGCGGAAATGCCTCAATGGTTAAAGAGTTGCTTTGGAAAAAAATAAGGGTATCGGGTTCACTCGCGGGGCGTGGACCTTTGTGCTCCAGGATTAGCAATGGATTGACCAATATGTTGTAGGTGGAATTTTGATAGGCAGAAGCTGTCATGGACATACATATTTGTGTTTATGTTTAATTTTATGCGTAAACTGTTTTTGTTGTTTACGCAGTCGCGAAAAGGAAGTCAAAGTCGACCTCGGCGGAATTTGAACTCAGAACGTAAAGACAGACGAAATACCGCTAACATTTCTCCCGGCGTGCTAACGTTTCTTATTTCTTTATTGCCCACAAAGGGCTAAACATAGAGGGGACAAACAAGGACAGACAAACGGATTAAGTCGATTACATCGACCCCAGTACGTAACAGGTAGTTATTTTCATCGACTTCGAAAGGATGAAAAGCTAAGTTGACCTCGGCGGAATTTGAACTCAGAACATAGGGGCAGACGAAATACCTCTAACATTTCGCCCGGCACGCTAACATTTCTGCCAGCTCGCCGCCTTACAACTTTGCTACATTGCAATGGTTATAAAGACTTCTTGCTAGGAACAGGATCATAAAAGTTCTGGGCGGCTATTTATTTCATCAGCCTCTGAAAGTAGACGGGCAACGGAGGAGAACAGGGTGCGATTCGAAGACAGAAGGTAAAAGAGCGTAAGTTCGCGCCCGCAGACTGAATTAATTGAATCGCCATCCATTGCCGTTATAGTATCTATGCTTAACATACAAAGTAGAGAGACAGTGAGAGCAATCCAATCGATACTACTACTTGACTGATACTTGAGCAGCCGTCCTCAATTAATTATTGTGTGTCCAGCATATCTTTCTAGACAATACTAACGATTTTGTGATGTAAATGTTATATTTTATGGGTGTCGCAAGTAACTTACTAAAGCCG
>NW_021834487.1:107500-112500 GCF_006345805.1 Octopus sinensis
TAACATATACATATACATCTATACTCACATGCACTCACATAAATGTACACGGACACACACACACACCACACACACACACACACACATACACATACACACGCATAAAACCTGCCTACAGGTAGTTATACAGACATACATAAATACATATTTATGTTTACATATATGTACGCATATATGTACACACACTCGCTCATACGAGCACGCACGCACATCCACATACATGCACACATACAAACATATACAGAGATACAATTATAGATAAATACACATTAATACATAAGTAAATATGAGAGTGATAGTAACTATCAAATATCGAATACCAGGCGTACAGGCAATCTATATATATATATATATATATATATATATATATATATATATATATATATATATATACGCATGTATGTATGTATGTATGTATGTATGTATATGAAGAAAAAATAGTCAAGATAGAAAATGCTGAAATAATTTTATAAAATACATTCAGTACCGGTTTCAGTCATTGAGACTTTTTCAACTGTAAGTATGGAAAACAATTAAATTTTGGAAAAATTAAAAATAAAAAGCTTTTTTAAAAAACTATTTGCAGGGTGTTCAAATACATGTGGCATTTTCTTTGTTACTGCCTGTTTCTCTCTCTCTCTCTCTCTCTCTCTTCTCTCTCTCTCTCCTCTCTCTCTTCTCTCTCTCTCTCTCTCTCTCTCTCAAATAGAAGTGGCATTTTACTTGTTTCTGCCTGTTTAATCTCTTTTGTTTATTCTTGTGGGTTAGATCTGGAAACCACAAGAGTAAACAAGAGAGAGAGAGAAACAGGCAAAAACAAGGAAAATGCCACTTGTATTTGAACACTATACAAATATTCTTTTGAAAAAAACAACTTTTCTTTTAATTTTTCCAAAATTTAATTGTTTTCCATACTTACATTTGCAAAAATCTCAATCACTGAAACCGGTACTGAAATGTATTTTATAAAATTATTTTAGCATTTTCTATCTTGACTTTTTCCTTATATATCAACTCGTGTGTTCCTTTTCAACCTTCTACATATTGTATATATATATATATATCAACAATTGAGGGTAAAATTAATTAATCAATTTCACCAAGTGTTCAGTATGTAAAAGGACCATTTAAGGCGAATTCAAAATATTACATTATATAATTAGGGCTTAGTAAAATAAATTACTCTACTAAGTTCAGTATGTGGCAAAGTAATTTATTTTACTAAGCCCTAATTATATAATATATATATATATATATACACACAGTGGTAATACGTGAATACCTGTATCGCTCAAAAACAAAAGTCAAAAATACTTCATTGCCACGGAAAAGTCACAAAATTAAAACAAGCATGATAGGAAAGAATTTCAGTGAGCAATATAATCGTCTTATCTCTGCTAAGTCAGCAAAGTAATGCTGGTTAGTTTGATAGCATAATTTCGAATTTAGCGCCAAACCTGCCAGCCAACGTATATATGCATACGTTTATACATATATATATTTCATACATAATTACAGGCAGATAAATAAATTCAAACACGCTTCAAAAGAAATACCCATACATACAGACACAATAAACAGTGATATATTACCAGTAACATACATACATACATTCTCAGATCAACATTTGCACACATGCAGCCTTATACTCACATATATACACCCATAGGCGTATGTATTTCTGTATGAAAGCATAGATATGCGGAGAATAAAAATATAACATTAATGGTTTCTCCGTCGCTTTCGGCGATATGTGATCCAGGTGCATCATTAATTAGGCTAATGATAATTTCTCAATCTAAACATAATCTTCTTGTGAAATAATGAGTGATGGAGTTTTTGAGGTATCCAGGCCGTTGAGTTACAGGTAGAATCCATTCGACTGGCTTACAGTATTCGTCTATCCAGCCGCATAGTGAGGGCGCGTGGCTTAGTGGTTAGGGCATTCGGTTCATGATCGTAAGGTTGTGAGTTCGATTCCCGGCGACGCGTTGTGTCCTTGAGCAAGACACTTTATTTCACGTTGCTCCAGTCCACTCAGCTGGCAAAAATGAGTTGTACTTGTATTTCAAAGGGTCAGCCTTGTCACTCTCTGTGTCACGCTGATTATCCCCCAGAACTACGTTAAGGGTACACGTGTCTGTGGAATGCTCAGCCATTTGCACGTTAATTTAACGAGCAAGCTGTTCCGTTGATCGTATCAGCTGGGACCCTCGTCGTCGTAACCGGCGGAGTCTTTAAGATCCAGCCGCAAAAAAAGACCTGCGTTGGTTCGATACTCTGGTGAAAATTACATGTGCAAGATGCTATGCAGTAACATCGAACCTAGGATCTTATGATTACGAAGCGAACATCTTAATCATGTAGCCATACCTGCACTCTGTAAAAGGAAAGCATATATACATCATGCATGTATATACAGTCATGCATACAGATATACTCATACACAAATACATGCATACATATATATATAAACACTGCTCCTATTCTCAAGGCTCAGCATGTGTAAAATAGGGATTAAATAATTTAATCGTGGCTAACTACACCTGTAGAAATACTAGCATGTGTCCCCTTAAACTATTATGCAATGATGTGTATAAAATAAAATTAAACAACGTTCATTCAAATATATTTCGCCTTTTATTCCAAACCGTGCATAGTGAGTCATGGTCAAGATCGCTTGGAAGGTCCATGATTTTTTACGAGAATTCAAACCTGTAATAGCAACAAAGATCGGAGGGCACACTCATACAGTTAGTTTAAGAGGAGGTAAAAAGAATATATTGGACAACTGACAGAGTATATCACAGAATCCATTCCTCTCGTTGCAGTACAACTGCCAAATGTAATGGTGAGGACGTACGAACGGTCGAATTTGTGAAGTACCAATAGAAATACATCAGCAGAATTACAAACCAAGTTTATGTTGAGTGAAAAGTCCACTTTTGTATTTATGGAATGTATTTAAATCGCTTAGTCTTTCTGGTGCATTTACTATTCTCTATTTCATGGTGTAAAGCCTTCACACGAAAAGCTGCCTTACCACAAGCCTAGTGAGCACACTTTCTCTAGAACACGAAGTGTGATAAGTGCAGGAGAACAAGAATATGCGACAAAGCTGAATGTACGACATTTAGAGGTACAATGTATTCTTTTCTCAGACATTTTCATGTACAATGTCTTGTCTGGATGTATAATGCATTATCGTAGCGAACAAGAACTGTTTGTGTGGCATTAACCCGGTCACATCCGAAAATCTTACTTAGCCAGGATTAAATTCAGCTCCTCTACCTGGAAATGCTAATCATCACAAAACAGGTGCAACATTATATAAGGACTTCTCTACCTTCAAAGGCCCTGATGATGCAGCGTTCTAAATAGTACACCTCAAAATGCGTCTCGTCGATAAAGATAACCAGAAAACATGGATTTGGAGAAAAAAGTATCAATCAGCGTTTGTTCACAGTTTATATATAAAATATCAGCGTGATCTATTTTCACCGTACGTCAGTTGATATTCTAGGATCGCAGGGCAGTTGGAAATAGAAGCTGTTTTAACATGACTTGCACGGGAAAATTGGGACAGAAATGTCGGAACTCACAATGGACGTGGTTTTACTTATGATTGAAGGAAAGTTCTATTTGATCGATGGAACCAAAGTAGTAGCAGCCACATCCTGATTTATAAATTGTTGAATTGGCAAAATAAGCAAGTACTCAGGAGGAACTGGTGCACTTCGATGAAAATGGAATTTGGTGCTGCCATCCATGAATCCCGAATACTAGTTAGTTCTTGAAAAATGATCAACTTATTAAAAGAGGAACCAGGTAAAATATCCTGCTTTAATGCATATGAAGGAATAGTATGTGTTGTTTCATCATCGTATTGTGTCACTATCTGCCATACCAGAAAAAGTTACCCTTACCACAGCAATCTTTGGGATAGCATACACACAGCAGAGCAAAGGGCGCACGCTATATTCCAAAAGCAAGGTACTTTTACACGTAATTTATGATTCAATGACTTGCTTCAACATCAAGTCTAATGGTTAATTTGATGCGGCAAACTGATCTAAGGTTAACTCATTGAATTGTCACGCATCACAAGCACAATTTCCAACGCATTTATCATGGCCTTGCAAAAACAACAGAAGCAGTCTGCACTTATTCGGAGAATAAAAGTACCCCTGTTTGCTCTATAGATCTCCTTATTTTTAATCTCTATTTTTTGTTTAAAAAAAATAACTTCTTTCGAAATCTTCAAAGCCTAAACGGTTCTACCATATTGGGATTTGTGCCTTGCTCCCTAAGATGATGCCATCTTGATTAACTTTTTAACGAATATTTGTATAAATAAAAAATTTAAATAACAAAGAGCAATTTTTTTATTGTTATGTTTCGGGACGGTCATTTTTTTTAGCTAAACAAAGACAAGCACTAAATATTAGTTCTTCTCTTCTGGTTTATTACTTTAGTGTCCTTTGTTGAAATCTTTTGTCACATATCTTGTAACCTCTTCAGCAACTTTCATTCCCACTTGTCTCCTCCTGTTCGATCTCATTTTTTTTTCGCTCTAGGGTAAATGAACGGAAAACGCAGATGTTCTAAAACATTTATGGGTATAAATACTTTTTTAAAAAAATCTGTTCGAAAGAACATTGCGGTAAAAATCCGAATTTTCGTAGCATTATCTCTATTTCCAACATGTTCAACCATTTCAACGCAACGCAGCAATTACCGCCGCCACTAGCAACAACAACAAAAATGATATTACTACTATTACAGATATTGTTACTACTACTACTACTACAACTACTACTACTACAACTACTACTACTACTACCACCGATGCTGCTACAACAGTAGCTGCAAGAGCGGCAGCAACAACAAAAATATCAACAACAACAACAATAATAATGATAATGAATTAACTGGTAAGATTTTCAATGTAAATTGATATCAGACATTATAAGCACCAATTTGAAACAGAAAAGAGAAAC
>NW_021834487.1:125000-137500 GCF_006345805.1 Octopus sinensis
TTTCCATTCAGCATGCGGGGCCTGATCTAAACTAAATTTAAAAAGAGAAAAACTCATAGGAATTTTTACCTCTATGTTATAAGATAATCAATAGAGAAAAAAAAATGTAAAAGTTATTGCTCATTTTACCGTGTATATTGAAAAAGCACCCTCATACAGATTATGCGATTGGACGTTATATATATATATATATATATATATATATATATATATATATATATAATATATATATATATATATATATATATATATGTATGTATGTGTGTTTGTTGTATTGTCTGTCTGTGTATACAAGGTATGGGGAATAAACGCAAAAACGAAAATAACATTGACATCTCATTTTACCAAAAATATTTACAAACAGTACATAAAATTATCTTGAAATACGAAAGAGTAAGTTTATTCCATAAAATTGACATTGACTTCAACCACGGCCTCGAGACGACTTCGGAATCTTCTGCACTCCTTCTGGACGGTCTCCTTTTTGAAGTTGGAGAATGCTGCCATAATCCTTGCCCTCAGTTCATCTTTGGTGTTATAAGGAGTTTTGTTGGTCTCTCGCTCAACTGCATCCTACACATGATAATCAAATGGATTGCAGTTTGGGGAGTTTGTAGGTGGCCAGATGTTAGGGGTGATGTGGTCGCAGAAATTGTCCGACAGCCATGACTGGTTTCTCTTGCTCGTGTGGCATGGTGCAGAGTCTTGTTGCCAGATACATGCATCCATACATACACACACCACACACACACACACACAAACACACATACATACATACACACGCACACATACATACATACATACATACATACATACATACATACATACATACATACATACATATATACATATGTTGCTGTTGAAATTCCAATGATGGAGCCTTGGATCTAGGTTAGAAACCGGCTCTTTCTTGATTGGCAAGAAATCTTGAAACAAAAATTATAATGACATACATACATACAAGCATACAGTTCACTACATTGAATACAAACAGTTTCAAATAAATTTTTGGTAAACTTCGTATAAACAGCATAAATGTTGGAAACGTAAATGAAATCACTCTTGTTGCTTTGCGTAAAGACTTGGCGTAATTTGAAATGCAAATTACAAAAGAATGAACGAAGACAATTGAGGCCCCAAGATAAAAAGCGAAGAACTTAATTAAAGCTCAGATTTAATTTCTCTGAAGGCTGAAAATGTGTGTTGCTTCTATTTTTTTAGGTGCTCATCAAAGTGTGAATATCTATCTTGTATTCGCTGTAACATTAGTATCGTAAATGCTGAGAGAAGGCAGACGGGAACTGAACTGGCTGTTATTAGTCGAATCAAGTTAAGAATTTGAATGACTGAGTAGAAGTATCTTTGCTGCTTCGTTTATAAAGTTGTTATACTAGTTGTTGTTGTTTTGCAATTTTTCACATTGTTGGCTTTCCGGTCATATACATTTTTATCGAAACTATTCAAACGTCACGTATCCGAGTCCTTGCGTAAATGAGGTACGACCGATGATCAACAGTCCATTGTTTCTCGTAGTTAAGGAAGATCAACTTGCAGATTTTATTTAATTGTGAGTATATGTGTGTGTGAGAGAGAGAAAGAGAAACACAGACCGACAGACAGAGTGAGAGAAAGAGTGCATGCGCCCGTGTGTTTGTGTGTTTGTGTGTGTGATATCAAAAGTTGTTATGATTAAACGGCGAAAACATTATTGATAGATGCTTCACCATTTTGTAAATTACTATTTGGTTTCATGTGCCACCTTTAGGTTCTGCATTTCAAACACTTAATCTAATCCGGTGTATCCATGATTCTTCTCTTTCCCAAAGTCTGTTTTAAATGTGCGTGCCGCCATTGGTTAGCTCAAAGCTAAGTATATCTTCCTTTATCAGACACAGCAATATATTTCTATCAGTCGCTTACATAGAGTTGAGCAACTTTTTTCAATTTCACTACGTTGTCATGAATATTCACCTTAGACCATTTATTTCCAAATCGTAACTCTCCATCGCATTTGAATTTGTTTTAAATGTGACACTATAGGCACAAATCCATACTGTGAAGCATTTTCCGACAGCCGTGGCTGTGTGGTAAGAAACTAGCTTCTCAGCAACATCGTTCCGAGTTCAGTCCCACTGCGTGGCACCTTGGGAAAGTGTCTTCTACTATACCCTCGAATCAACCAAATTCTTGTGAGTGGGTTCGGTAGACGGAAACTGAAAAAGGCCGTCTGTTGTATTTGCGATATTTGTATAATTACTATAATTGTTTTTGTCGTGTTGTATATAGCCGTAAGGCTACGTGTTGCTATATATTCATAGTTCTTCGTCTGTTGTAGTTATATAATGTCTTGTTTGTTTCTGTTTTCAGAATACATTCACTAGCTTTTCCTCAGTAGTTTAATAACAGCACTGGCTCCCCCGGGATTGAGTAGTCTCAATGATAATGGCGCGAAACCACGATGGTATTTGGCTCAGTGAGCGACGAGGAAAACTCAGCTGCAAATATTCCGTGTCGTTGTCTATACTCCTCGTCTGTTAAGTTTTCGTCTACTTTCCCGTTTGCTCTGCTTTCGACTAACTTTTTCTCTTTGCTATTTTCTGTCCGTTCAACCCTTGATATATATCTGTGTTTGTGTGTGTGTGAGTGGGGGGGGGCTGTTCACCGTCATCACTTAACAACCAATGTTGGTATATTTACACACCACGTAACTTAGCCGTTCGATAAAAGAAACCGATAGAATGAATACTAGGCTTACAAAGAATAAGTCCCATCGTCGATTTCTTCGATTAGGCGGTGCTCCAGCATAGCAGCAGTCAAATGGCTGAAGCAAAAGAATAAGAGAATACATACTTATCTCCCTACCGACATCCATACGAACGTACATACATACGTCATACATACATACATTCATACATATATGCATAGAAATCAACAGAATGACTCACACATTGCAAATACAATATCTAAATGGAACAGTAAAAATATGCAAGACTTTGCTGAAGTTCAAAGTGTGTCCTAGTTTCAGTTAGCTACATTCCAACGATGGAGCTTTGTATTTTTGTTACAAACCGGTTCCTTCCACAGGGAAATAATTTAAATAATTAAAAACAAGAGGACGTACAAATACATACATATATGCATATATGCATACATACCTTCAAACATACATACATACATACATATGTACATGCGTATGTAGGCCTAAACGTTGGCTGATAAAGGAGATATGCATGTTCATATAGAATATACATAAAAAATGGGGCTTTTGAAACTATTGAAGAATGCATAACTTTTTTTTAAAACTATGTTGATCATACATATAAAAATTAATTTTGTTTGTTTTTACAAGGAATCGAAACCGAGCAGCAGCGTTTCAAACAGTACCGCAACTTTTAGCTGAAGAACAGTAATACCTAATATGCACACATATTCACACGCGTTTTAACAAAGCCTTCGTCCAAAGCATGTGCTGTGTGTGTGCGTGTGTGTGCACGCGCGCGGGTGTATTCATGTATATATATATATATATATAAATGTATGCATGAATGTATGTATAAGCACACACACACACACACACACACACACACATATATATATATATATATATATATATCTATATATATATATATATATATATATATATGTATATATATATATGGATATATTTATATGTATGCGTATGTATATGTCTGAATATATGTGTGTGCTGATTATATTATATATATATATATATCAGCATATACACACATATTCATACATATGCATACACATACAGGTATATAATATATATCAATGTATATATATATATATATATATATATATATATATATATATAAATATAAATAAATGTATATATGTATTGTATGTGTGCATATACATACATACTTACATACGTATACGCATACATACTCAGTCGTCCTACACACGCAAGAAAATACACAAAGTTTGCGTTCGGGCAAATCCGTTTTCAAAATTATTAGTACCAAATGATCTTTGTCTTAGAAAAACAAACCCTGAACAGAGCCCGTTGAAATAATAAACGCCTGTTCGAATTTCTCTTTCAATACAAACATGCGTAGGCGGATATTGTACAAAAATCGCCATAATGATATCAAACATTCGATGATATCATTAACACCCTTTTGTCTATGAGGGTATCAATTTAAGAAAACTACACAGCGGGTGGTTGGGTTTGGTTAGTGTAAGCTCACAGCTGAAACATCAGTCTTTATGCTTCTAACCTGATTGTTCCAACGGCGCCAAACATCACTGTAGATGGGTAGATACATGCATAAATACATGATACATATGTATGTATGTATGTATGTATGTATGTATGTATGTATGTATGTATGTGTGTATGTATATGTCTATTTATGTGCGTCTGTATTTATGTATACATGTATGCATGTATTTATGTATATATGTATGTATGTATTTATGTATGCTTACATAAACTTTCATAGAGGCATACACTCCTTAACCATGTCTTTCACATCTGCCTTCATATATATATATATATATATATATAATATATATATATATATATATATATATATATATATATATATATATATATATATGTATACATATATATATATATATATATACATACATACATATATATACATGTCTTTCACATCTGCCCTCATATATATATATATATATATATAGATGTTGCGGCTATATACATATACATATATATACACACACACACACACACACACACACATATATATATATATATACATATACACATATACAAACACGTGTGTGTATATGTGTGTGTGTGTGTGCATATATAACTCCCAAGGTTAAGGAACACGTGGGCCAGAGTCTCTTGGTAAGAACAGGGGATGTGATAATTCGGTCTCAACAACTCTGTTAGAACAATATCTCTTTCATACATTTCAGTATGTATAGAGATAGATAGATAGATAGATAGATACATACATACATACATACATACATACATACATACATACATACATACATACATATATTCTTTTACTTGTTTCATTCATTTAACTACGGCCATGCTGGAGCACCGCCTTTAGTCGAACAAATCGACCTCACGACTTATCCTTTCTAAACTTAGTACGGGGACGTAAACAAACCAACATGGTATCAAGTGATGATGGGGATACAAATACACACAAACACATACATATATATACATACACGACGGGCTTCTTTTAGTTTCTGTCTACCAAATCCACCCACAAGGCTTTGATTGGCCCGAGGCTGTAGTAGAAAGCACTTGCCCAAGGTGCCACGCAGTGACACTGAACCCGGAACCATGTGGTTGTTAAGCAAGCTACTTACGATACGACCATTCCTTCACCTATATATGTGTGTGTGTGTCTGCGTGTGTGTGTGTATGCCTTGTGAATGTATCTGGTATTCGTAAACCGTAAGAAGCCCATTTAATGTGTGCCTGTGTGTGTGTGTGGATATGTGTGGATATGTGTGCGTGTGATTGTGTTTGTTTTGTTCTTGTTACCGCTTCCCAAGTGGGGTTGATTTGTTCGAGTAATTCCTTCAACGTTGTGCTAAAATGGCTGTTGTCCAATGATCGCAGCAAGTAAAAGATAAATGAGGCTCAGGTTTTAGCCTTTCACCTGAACGCGAGCAATTAAAGAACACCGGAATATAATGCGCACCTGATGTTTTTTAATCTGTCAATAGTTAATTGAAGACTTTAAGAACATCGTCAGACATGTCTGTAGATAACAACTACAGATTGTAAGAGTTGATTCATTACGATTTTCAGACTAGCAAATAGATTTAAGATCTTGCCACCATTACAGATGCCAATCGCTCAATCCTCATCTACGCTGGCCTCCTCGTGACTGCAATTCTATCAAATAGACGAGCTGCAAGGAAACGTATTTGACAAAGGGCTACTACACCTACTCACTGCATAGAAATATCTCTTCAGATGCCACCTTCCAAAAGCAATAATGTTATTTATTATCATCTATAGCGTAAAGAAGGTACATTGACAGAGTTGTTAGAGCGATGGAAAGAATGCTTTAATCAATTTCTTCTGATGCATTACTTTCTAAATTCAAGTAACACTAAGTTCGACTATGCCTTCCATCCTTTCTGGATCGATAAACTGAGATACTGGGGTTTATGTAATCGACTTACTCTTTTAACCTTTTACTTCTTTTTAGTTATTTGACTGTGGCCATGCTGGAGTACCACCTTTAGTCGAGCAAATCGACCCCAGGACTTATTCTTTGTAAGCCTAGTACTTATTTTATTGGTCTCTTTTGCCGATATAAATTTCTTTTATATTCGTGCTTAGACGCACATATACATACACAGATGCATATATATACATACGCACTTATACATACGTGCTCATACACGCACATCCACGTATATGGGTATATACACGCAACTAGATACATGAGCATACTCATACGTGTGGACGAATACATATATATACATATGTATAGGAACTCATATACATAGGCGCAGGAGTGGCTGTGTGGTAAATAGCTTGTTTACCAACCACATGGTTCCGGGTTCAGTCCCACTGCGTGGCACCTTGGGCAAGTGTCTTCTACTATAGCCTCGGGCCGACCAAAGCCTTGTGAGTGGATTTAGTAGACGGAAACTGAAAGAAGCCCGTTGTATATATACATATATATGTGTGTGTGTGTGTGTGTGTGCGCGTGTATGTTTGTGTGTCTCTGTTTGTCCCCCTAGAATTGCTTGACAACCGATGCTGGTGTGTTTATGTCCCCATTACCTAGCGGTTCGGCAAAAGAGAACGATTGAATAAGTACTGGGCTTACAAAGAATAAGTCCCGGGGTTGCTCGATTAAAGGCGGTGCTCCAGCATGGCCGCAGTCAAATGACTGAAACAAGTAAAAGAGTAAAGAGTGAGTATAGATAAAATCAGCCAGTGATGTTGCATGTCGTTTAAAGATATTTCGAAAGCTGGCTATGTGGTTGCGGTATCGATTTTTGAAAAAAAATCGGCTGATGGCCCGATATGTACGTAGGGGCTTCCTCGAGTGTTTATAGAACACTTGTATACAACGTTCTTAGTCATACATTGGTTATCCATAGGTCAATTGGATCTATCTCTGTATGAGCATAACGGTTTGATTCTGGTGACTTGTGTACATCGAACGCTGGAGGGATTGGTTGTGTTCGGTATTTAGGTTGTCACTGTTATCGATTTATCATCACTAGGTGTTCTCAGTTCATTATTTGAATTGTTGCTGGTGTTGTTTTTAGGATGTTTACCATGGATATTGTAAGAACTGCTCTGTTGATTGGTAGTATAATTCGAGTTAAAAACGTTGTCTACAGGTTGGTCATAAGCCTTATGATTAACGTCAACATGGTTATTTTGAGTGCTGGCTAATCTTCGCCTCAGTTTACGGTTGTTAATCCTATGAATATGGTGCTCTAAGTTTGAAGAATATGCATAGGATAGTTTTATAGTGTAACGATTAAATATTTTGCTGTACACTCCATTTTTAGGGAAGCAACGATCAAGTGCGAGGAAAAATTGTGTCGCGGTATGAGATGAGATGCTGGAGTTCCAGATTAGGTTATACCAAAATACGTCATGGTTTTTTATATTTTCGTTTAGGTGTGTTTGTCTGGGTGCTTCGAGCGGCAATTGAATTTGGTGGTTGTAGTTGTTTAATTTGTCTATTATAAGTTTTCTTTAACTCATGGTTCATTCTAGTGTGTCTGGGTTTGGTTAGTCTTATCGTATGGTTTGGGATTCTATTATCTAGGTTTCTGACATTATTTTTTTTTGTAGTTATTGTGGTGTGTGGCAAGGTTTTTATGATGAATAGTATTATTATTAGTTGAGTTTTAAAAGTTATCATTATTATTATATATACATGTGTGTGTGCTATTAAGTTAAATATGGCTTGGGTCAATACAGGCCGAAACCTATCAAAGTCTATATATATACATATGCATACACACACACACACACATATATATATATATATATATATATATATATATATATATATAATAATATATATATATTATTACACATATACTATAATATATATATATATATAACAATAATAAATCTCTGAGCGAGGTATAAACAGTAACTGCTCTGTAATATAAGCGGGATCAGCCATCTGAATGTGGCTAGGGACAGGGCGAGGTTGTGGGGGTGTTACTAATGAATTTAGCCCCAGGCGACTATAGACGACACCAGAAGAGCCGACACCATCACGGTGTCCTTGCTAGCCTGCAAAGGGAGATCAGCCTCCCCGAAGATACGGATGCTACACACGGACCGGTTTCGAGGTAGTCGAATCTCGTCAACGCATGGCAAGCACCGTTCTCCGTTGAGGGACTTCCTCTACAGGCTAGATATATATAGATTTTCACAGTAAACACAGTCACTGGCGTAGAAAATCTGTTCGATAACAATAATAAATCTCTGAGCGAGGTATAAACAGTAACTGCTCTGTAATATAAGCGGGATCAGCCATCTGAATGTGGCTAGGGACAGGGCGGGGTTGTGGGGATGTTACTGATGCATTTAGCCCCAGGCGACTATAGACGTCACCAGAAGAGCCGACACCATCACGGTGTCCTTGCTAGCCTGCAAAGGGAGATCAGCCTCTCCGAAGATACGGATGCTACACACGGACCGGTTTCGAGGTAGTTGCCTCTCGTCAGCGCATGGCAAGCACCGTTCTCCGTTGAGGGACCTCCTCTACAGGCTAGATATATATAGATTTTCACAGTAAACACAGTCACTGGCGTAGAAAATCTGTTCGATAACAATAATAAATCTCTGAGCGAGGTATAAACAGTAACTGCTCTGTAACATAAGCGGGATCAGCCATCTGAATGTGGCTAGGGACATGGCGGGGTTGTGGGGGTGTTACTGATGCATTTAGCCCCAGGCGACTATAGGCGTCACCAGAAGAGCCGACACCATCACGGTGTCCTTGCTAGCCTGCAAAGGGAGATCAGCCTCCCCGAAGATACGGATGCTACACACGGACCGGTTTCGAGGTAGTCGCCTCTCGTCAGCGCATGGCAAGCACCGTTCTCCGTTGAGGGACTTCCTCTACAGGCTAGATATATATAGATTTTCACAGTAAACACAGTCACTGGCGTAGAAAATCTGTTCGATAACAATAATAAATCTCTGAGCGAGGTATAAACAGTAACTGCTCTGTAATATAAGTGGAATCAGCCATCTGAATGTGGCTAGGGACAGGGCGGGGTTGTGGGGGTGTTACTGATGCATTTAGCCCCAGGCGACTATAGACGTCACCAGAAGAGCCGACACCATCACGGGGTCCTTGCTAGCCTGCAAAGGGAGATCAGCCTCCCCGAAGATACGCATGCTACACACGGACCGGTTTCGAGGTAGTCGCCTCTCGTCAGCGCATGGCAAGCACTGTTCTCCGTTGAGGGACTTCCTCTTTGCAGGCTAGCAAGGACACCGTGATGGTGTCGGCTCTTCTGGTGACGTCTATAGTCGCCTGGGGCTAAATGCATCAGTAACACCCCCACAACCCCGCCTGTCCCTAGCCACATTCAGATGGCTGATCCCGCTTATATATATATATATATATATATATATATATATATATATATATATATATATATATATATATATAAACATATGTATTATATCTATGGTGTGTGTATATGTGTATGTTTTAGTAGGTCAGGTCACAAAATATATACTATGTTTTTTTATATATATAATAAACATAGCGTTGGTATTGTTAGTTGTGGTGATAGATCTATGTGTATATATTCTTTTCTACTCTAGGCACAAGGCCCAAAAATTTGTGGAGGGAGGCCAGTCGATTAGATCGCAACTGGTATCCCGAAAGGATGAAAGGCAAAGTCGACTTCGGGGGAGTTTGAACTCGGAATGTAAAATAACATAACCTAACAACATGACCTGTATTATTTCTACTGATTCTATCACCGACCAGTCTTCGTAATGTTCCTAGGTGTGATATAAACAAAAGAGGAATATAATTCATTAATCCCGCCAAGATAACTTAATAGATAAATTAACTGCTTGGCTTGCCTTTGTATACATTCGTATGATTTCTCTATGGCTGACTGTTTATCCATCTTATCTATCATTTCCCTCATTCTCGCACCCACTTCCTCTTTCCACACAGACAGACGTACGTACGCATACACACGCATGCACACTCATATACATTACATAGACAAAGACCTGCATACATATACAAACATATATAAATATGCTAATGAATAAACAGGACAGCGAAGCCATTAAACTTCTAGGATTCGACTGCAAATGTCGATTATATCTTTTTTTTTTTTTAGTGTGTGAAGGAAATAATTAATGAAATCAGTAGCTGCTGGAAAACGTAATCATTGTTCTACCTCCCACTGCGAAATAATGCTATTGCAAAAATTATACCCAACATCATCTACAGATGAGACCTTGGATAAATATAAACAAAACCTCTGTTATTGAATAAATACATTCAGCACAAGGAATTTGGTGGAATATTCCCATCAGAATGTTTATACCAAGTGCAAACATAACACGCCTGATATAGTTATTTGGGACCCGGCTAATGTGAACAACTCGACCTGAAGCTACGAGAAGGAGAATATTTATCCTGCAACTCCTTAAACCCGATTAATTAGTTCAGTTTTATACAAATACTTGTAAGTGCACTCGGTTATATTAATATAATTCTAAGCGAGATTCTTGAAAAGCTATGTACTAAATATATGCAAGACTTTCCTAAAGTTCCACTTGTTGCGATTATCGTCGTTATCAAAATTACAATGTTGTAGATTTTATTTCTTACTTTGGAAACCAACTCTCTTCTCCTATGATGGATACTAATAAATATATACTGTCGTTCTATGGTGTGTATAAGAATACATATTATAGACAGACGAAATAGCCTAAAGAGAACAGGAGACACGAGGGATGGAGAGTCGTAGAAGAGGTCGCAGGACGTGTGAAGAAAGATTTCCAAGCAACAGACATAAATTAAGAACAATAAAAATAATACATATATATGTAAGGGAAAAACAACATACACGGACACATACACATGCGTAAATGTATGTACGCATAGCCAGGTGGTTTAAGACTTCGCTTCATATATACGAGGTCTCGGTTTCGATTCCATCCCGTAAATTCTGTATTATACCGAATGTTATTTCATAATCATGTGTTAAAGAAAGGAAATGAACTGGCAGAATCGTTAACGCAGCCATCGAAATATTTAACAACATTTCTTCGACTTTATAATTTCTAAATTTAAATTCCACCGATATATCGAAATAAATTGGGAACAGTTGGATATTGCTGTCGACGTAATCAACTAACCACCTCCCCTAAGATTGTGCCAAAATTTGAAAGAAAATAATTATGGGTTACAGAAACACCACATATAGACAGCATAGCAAATATGATGTCGAAATGTCCAACAGGATGCAAAGTTCAGAGAATCAGAGCTGTGAAAGAAACGATCTCTAATTAGGGCCCAAAGCGTACCGTATTCTTAAAATGTTGCTATTTCGCAATCCACAATACAGCACTCCTGGCCAGAAATCATGTGATTATCTATCTATCTATCTATCTATCTATCTATCTATCTATCTATCTATCTATCTATCTATCTATCTATCCATCCATCCATCCATCCATCCATCCATCCATCCATCCATCCATCCATCCATCCATCCATCCATCCATCCATCTGTCTATCTATCTATCTATCTATCTATCTATCTATCTATCTATCTATCTATCTATCTATCTATCTACCTATCAAGGCGGCGAGCTGGCAGAAACGTTAGCACGCCGGGCGAAATGCGTAGCCTTATTTCGTCTGCCGTTACGTTGTGAGTTCAAATTCCGCCGAGGTCGGCTTTGCCGTTCATTCTTTCGGAGTCGATAAATTAAGTACCAGTTACGCACTGGGGTCGATGTAATCGACTTAATCTGTTCGTCTGTCTCCTCTATGTTTAGCCCCTTGTGGGTAATAAAGAAATATATCTATCTATCTATCTATCTATTTATTTATCTATCTTTGTATATGTATGTGTGCACGTACATATGTGTGTGTGTGTGTTCATATGAGCGCACACAAACACATATACAGAAATAGATAGATTGATAGATAGATAGATAGACAGACAGGCAGACAGACAGACAGAAAGATGGAGAAAAGGACGTATGTGTGCATGTGTGTGTGAGTGTGTGTGTGTGTGTATTTGACTGCATTTGTGTTTATTCTTCGAAAGTCAAATAATTCAAATCGTGTACAAACATCACGTCACCATTACCGTATCTCCTAACCTGACCATTACTCAGATACATGTCTTGGAATCTAGTGTGGAAAATTCACTATTACAATGTCTGTCATCGCTTTCATTCAGCCAAAGAGACAGCCTCAATACAGGAGTTTGATTGTCTGACATTACCAGCTAAATCTCCTGTAAACAGTACCCAACCTTCTTAA
>NW_021834487.1:142500-190000 GCF_006345805.1 Octopus sinensis
GCCGAGATCACGCATTTGTGACAGATCATACCATGGTCGAATTTATCAACAGCTTTTGCAGAGTCGCGATATATTACATCAACACTTGAGTCATTTAGTAGCAGTTTTAACACCCAGTCATAATGTTGCAGGAGCTGTGTTAGACAGCTTCTACCTGGTCGAAATCTATGCTGGGTGTCAGTCAGCAAATCATTTCCTTCAAGGAACATGATTAGTTTCTTGCGGACTATTCGTTCCATGACTTTGCTGATGTGTGAGGTCAGAGAGATAGGCCTATAATTTTTAGCATCTGCTCTGCTTCCTCCCTTATGGACAGGGTATATTATCGCTTCTTTCTTTTAATGTTTTGTTCTCACTGGCCTGGTTTTGTTACGACTATCACCCTCCGCAAAAAATCTCAATTTTTTAAAAATTTGCTTTGCGGGAAGGATTGTTTTAACGAAGTCGCAGAATAGATAAAACAGGGGACAACTGATCAAGGCAATCTTGCCTGTCTCATTTCTCTGTTTCTTTCTTTCTTTGTTCGAAAAAAAGTTCGTTTTCTAATTTTGCATACGTTTTTTTTTTATGTCCTGTACCCATATATATGCATGTATATATACATATATATATGTAGGTATATAAATATATGTATGTATATATGCATATATTTATATATATATATACTCTTTACTCTTTTACTCTTTTACTTGTTTCAGTCATTTGACTGCGGCCATGCTGGAGCACTGCCTTTAATCGAGCAACTCGACCCCGGGACTTATTCTTTTGTAAGCCCAGTACTTATTCTATCGGTCTCTTTTGCTGAACCGTTAGGGGGGACAAACAGACACACAAAAACACACACGCATATATATATATATACGTATATATGACTGACTTCTTTCAGTTTCCGTCTACCAAATCCACTCACATATATATATATATATATATATTATATATAATCGATTAAGGATACAGAAGATGGATTTGATGTTAGTGTTTATTGTGTACGACGATCGTTTCTACCCAATCGATTATCATCTTAAATAACACCGCGAAATTCTTGAAGTAGATCTAACGGATATATATGCCAACTGCGAATGACACCAGGTAGCCCGAACCGTGATAGTGTTTTACTCAACACATCAGCACACCAATTGACATATACCCATTAGTCTAAAGAATTGCACACACACGCGTGCGCACACAGACACACACAAGCACATACGCACTTAGCCATATACGCATTCACGCAGAGACACTCACGCTCAGATACATTGCTTGCTTTTATCGCACCCTGTTCTATGTGTTTCATTATCTCCCTTACGCACATGTACTCTTCATTATATATTTTTGTTTCCCCTCAATCACGCGGAAGCAAACTTCCTTTCTCGCTCTCACCGTAAACTCCTTAATCACGAAACCAAATCATTTTTTAACAATCTCTCAACCTTTAAATGTAACCACTC
Source organism: Octopus sinensis (assembly GCF_006345805.1). Classification (NCBI taxonomy): domain Eukaryota; kingdom Metazoa; phylum Mollusca; class Cephalopoda; order Octopoda; family Octopodidae; genus Octopus; species Octopus sinensis. Next base: position 143,949 of record NW_021834487.1, read on the forward strand.
TCTCAGATCTTTTTGCTAAAACTATCGCTCTCACTTATGTTTATCTCGACGCTTCAAACTCCTCTCTCGCTCAGATACTCTCCCCTTCACTCACTTTCACTTTCCACGCATAACCTCCGTCCTAACTCTCTCTCTCTCACTATCTTCCTCACACGTTCACACTGTCTACTTTTTCACCGCTACTCAATACAAAAAATTCGTTATCTTTGCAAATATCTGTGCGTGTCTCCTCCACTTGGTCTGAAGTAGATCAGATGACACTTCATAAAGGAGGAATGGACTGAGGCCCAAATGAATGTAGAAGAAGGGGAGGTAGTATGACTAGTGATAGTTGCTGTGTCGTTGTTGGTGGTGGTGTTGGTAACGAAGATGGCAGTAGCTGCAGTAATAGTATGTTTTTGGAGATGGTAGTCTCGATAGCAATAGGGGTGATAGAGTAGATGGTGCTGTTGGCGCTGGTAGTCACTCTCGTAGTGACACACACACACACACACATATATATATTTATATGAATAAATGAAAGAATGGAGTCGAACGATAACATAGGATAATTCATTCACCTACTTAAATATATATATTTATATGTATTTTTGGAAGCACTGATATTGAGAGTGGTGGTATAAGTATTGCTATTGCTTATGGGGGTGCTGCTAGGGTTGCCTTTGTCGTAGTAGTGCTCATTATGAATAAAATATGAGAAACATGGAAACAGGTGCATTCCTTGTGTACGGAAAGGTGTTTGAACTCTCTCTCACACACACATACATACTCACGCACACAAACACTAAAAAACATACCTATGTATGTATGAATATATATATGTGTGTGTGTAGGTGTGTATATATATATATATATATATATATATATATATATATATATAATATATATATATATAAATATATTGTATCTGTGTGTGTGTATATATATGATGGTCAATATACCTAATAGTAATTAATAATATGTTAGTACATTACGTATTATATATATATTATATATATATATATATATATATTATATATTATATATATATTATATATACATATATATATATATACATATATATATATATACATATAATATATATATATATAATATATATATATATATATCAGACACAAACACCCGACACACACGTCTCCAGGAACTTAGAACCACACTCACAAATAGAAACTATCCACAGCCCCTAATAGACAGTGCAATCCAACGGGTACTTAAATTAAGTATAGAAGACCTGAGACAAACAAAACCAAAAAAGAAAGAACAATTAAAAACCCTTCCCTACATCTCTACACACAACCCACTCAACAATGAGGCCTTCAACACCATACTACAAAGCACAGCCCTACTAAAGGGAGACCCAAAGATGAACCGGATCCTCGAAACACACACCATCATTAAAAGTAAACGGCAACCAAAATCCTTGAAAAGGATTTTAACCCAAGCTACACTGCACTCAACATCAACCACAAAACCAGCAGTTAGAAAATGTGGAAGGCCCAACTGCGGAATCTGTGTCATCTTGAAAGAAGGATCAGAATTATACTGGAACAAGGCCACCAGTTCACCATTAGAACAAACTTCACCTGCGCATCAGAAAACTTAATTTACGTCATAACATGCGCAGGCTGCAATAGGCAGTATATAGGCCATACAAAAATAGCTTACGTAACAGGATGGCGGTGCATAAATCACAAATTAGAAACCCTGATTACCGCAAAATACCGGTCAGCGGACACATAGATAGATGTGCTGGAAATGTAAATCCGAAATTTACAACTAACCCGCTCTATAAATTCAGTGACAACGCAACCTTCACACAACGCCAAAATAAAGAACTATATTTCATAAAAAAATTTAGACCAAGTTTAAACACCCTGGGCCAGGAATACTAAAACAAAAGATAAGTCCTCCGAAAAGGAGAACCAAATTTCACCACGGCCGCTACTTCAAACAGACACTCACTCTGACGGAAATATGCCTTAGTAAAAAAGGAAAAAAATTCTTTCGTGCAAATCTGACCCTGATACATACGATACAGCTAAGGGTCAGACCCGATTCTGATTGGTCAACAAGTTGATGACGTCTAGCTCTGCTAGAATGGACAGGATACAAACAGGGGACAGTCATTAGTCAGAATATTGATGACGTCCTTTTCTGCTTGAATAGTCACCTAACAAGTACAGACAGGGGGCAGATCTAATGTAGCTATAAGTCGTGATTGGGCAGAATCTGGATGACGTCCCGCTATGCTTGACTAACGAAGCGACTGGTCAAGACAGGAAACAAACAAGAGGGAGTTATAATGCAGCGATTGGTCAAAATAATGATGACGTCCCGTTCCACTTGGTTAAAGCCACCTAACGAAACGATTGGTCAAAACATTGATGACGTCACGCTACGCTAGATTGACCACCTAACAGGCATTATAAAACCGAGCATTTCACAAAAACTCACTAGAACCACCCAGCGAACTTCCACCATGGGTCATCACAATTGCTTTGAACATATACTTCAAACTATATATCAACTATACATGAACTATATATCAACTATACATGAACTCTAAGATGTCTGACTCCGTTGTGTATTATAAATGAATTTCTTGTGTTTGACGGCATGAGCTGTCTCTTTTTATATATAACTTTTTTTGATAAGGTTCATTTCAGGAACTGAAACATGTTATAATGTATATATAAAAATTAAAAATTGTATAATACAGCAGCATTTTCGAACTTCATTTTTTACAAAAATATATATATATATATATATATTATATATATATATATATAATATATATATATATAAATACACACACAATAGTGCTGGAACCAAATTTCTGACATATCTACACTTATTACTGTATAAGCACTCATGTAAAAATTTTATATGTATATTCATATACCCACCTCGCCCACACATTCAGACATTTGTGTGTGTGCGTGTGCATACATAAATATACATAAATATACAAAGCTGCCTACGTTAATTATAAGTCTCAAAATACTAGAAAAGTATCCATATGTGTATTATAAGTATCTGTGTATTCATCTTATTATCTCAGAAGCCACACAGGTCGGTCATCGCCCTCACCGCAAATATAAACGTCTCTAATGGTTACAAGATATTACTGATGATGTACCAATCATTTTCTTTCGATGTTATTATTCTATAGCGTATATCTATAGATTTTACCCATCTATCATATGTAGACAGATACCTGGCCCACTTTTGTTTTCCATGTAGAATATATTCGATGGTAGAATGAGAATAAGAATATCGCTTTGCAGTCACACGGTTTGAAGTTAAGTCTCTTTGGCCGAGTATCTTCTATAATAACTCTGAGTTGACCAAAGCCTTCTGAAGGAATTTGATTGACAGAAATTGCATGGAAGCCCACAGTATGCGTGTGTGTGTGAGTGTCTGTGTGTCTGTGTGTGTGTGTCCATTTATATATGAGCGTGTGTGTATTTTTGAGTATGTGCTTGCCACACAGCGTCACCGATTGACAACCAATTTTTGGTTTGTTCAAGCCGTCGTAGCATAGAATTTCGACAAAAGAAACTGATTATTAACAGACCATAAACAACCTAAGTTACTGGGGTCCACTTTTTCGAATAGAATGATTCACGGCAGTGCTCCAAAATGGTCGACATGTGAACGATATTTTGTAGTCCTGTATAGCATTGAAGCAAAAAACTACTACCTTACTAGTAGTTTATTTATTGGACTAACAGCGAGGAGTGCAGTAGGTTTGCTAATCGGTCAATGCGATATGCTTTATAGTCAGTTTATAATTAGCATCTCTGTGGATAGTTATATTGGGTACACATTCGTAGACCAGCACAAGATTGACACTCTGTGGCACTAACTTAATCAACACAAAACGCAACGAGTCTAACAAAAACAACGTGGTTATAACGCAAACCTCTTGAACATTCAGCTTCTCATTCTTCTCATACTGTGAGAATTCTATGCTGGTGATTTCTAAAAGGAATGATATAGTGCTATACATGATTACCACTGACTGAAAATTTAAGAATTTCGTAATAAACAAAAATTATTCAATATGTGAATTTTATAAGGCGGCGAGGTGGCAGAAACGTTAGCACGCCGCGCAAAATGCTTAGGGGTATTTCGTCTGTCTTTACGTTCTGAGTTCAAATTCTACCAAGGTCGACTTTGTCTTTTATCCTTTCGGAGTTGATAAATTAAGTACCTGTTGCGTACTGGGATCGATCTAATCGACTGGCTCCCTCCCCCAAAATGTCGGGCCTTGTGCTTAGAGTAGAAAATACTTAAAGCGGCAAGCTGGCAGAAACGTTAGCATGCCGCGCGAAATGCTTAGCTTTATTTCGTCTATCTTTGTGTTCTGAGTTCAAATTCTGCCGAGTTCGACCTTGCCCTTTCGGCGTCGATAAATTAAACACCAGTTGCGTACTAGAGTCCATCTAATCGACTGGGCCCCTCGCAAATAACTTACCAAAATATTACAAGACTTTTGTCTCAGAACAATCACTTAACGTATATTTAGTTGCTATCTCTAGCAGCTAAAGTGAGTACGCAGTGTTTCCATTACTGGTTTCTTTACAGGGCATATGGGATTAATATTGAGAAGATTAATTAGAAAAATTATTATAGGTTGAGAAGGGACTAATTTGATAATAAATATGTCATTGGTTATGTGATTCGAGATTAATTTGGTAATGGCAATTTATTTTAAGAAAAAATAATTTCTATGGAGATACAGTTAATTTCAATTCTACAATAATGTTATTAATATTTTTATCGCTTTATCTGATATACGATCTCTTGCCCATGTGTTGCTTTCCACTCATAATATTGATAACAGGGACAGTTAGAAATGTGATTAGATTTATTATTATTATTATTATTATTATTATTATTATTATTATTATTATTATTTCAGTTTTATATTTAAGAGATGCTCATAGGCATATTGCGTAGTGGTTAAGAGCTTGGGCTACTAATCCCAAGATTCCGAGTTCGATTCCAAGCAGTGACCTGAATAATAATAATAATAATAATAATAATAATAATAATAATAATAATAATAATAATAATAATAATAATAACAACTACAACATCGAAAAATACCTTAGGAATGAGAACCCAGGTTCGAAATTTCCCCAAGGCACCTGATGAGGGCGGGATGGTATATCAGCCGAAACGTTGTGTTAGCAACAATCAAGATGAGGACAAATATCAGTCAAACGTAAATTATGTATTATTATTATTATTATTATTATTATATTATTATTATTATTAATATTATTATTATTATCATCATTAAGGCGGTGAGCTGGGGGAATCCTTTGCACTCCGGACAAAATGCTTAGCAGCATTTCGTCTGTCCTTAGGTTCTGAGATTAAATTCCGCCGTGGTGGACTTTGCGTTTCATCCTATCGGGGTCGATAAAATCAGTACTGAATACTGGGGTCGATGTAATCGACTTGTACACTCCCCCCAAATTCAGGCCACCATGTGCCTACAGCAAAAGAATTATTATTATTATTATTATTATTATTATCATTATTATCATTATTATTATCATTATTATTATTATTATTATTATTATTATTATTATTATTATTATATTTTTAATCTGCATGTTTGTTACAATCACTTGCCGAGACACAACCAGTGTCTTGGGGCGAGTGAAGGATAAGAGATGTTACAGCATGATTGAAAGCTTGAGGAATGCAATAGCTAAGTATCTTCATGTAATATAAAACAGACATTTAAATGGATAAGATTTTTTTCTTAGGTAATGGGTAGTACTTGTCAGCACAATCTTTTGGATTTCTCAGCGACATGGTTCTCCTGGGATCTTATCTAGATTTTTCTGACATCCCTTTTTATCATACTTAGTGAACCTACAATAACAGGAACAGTTTTGGGATGCCACATTTTTTGTATTTCAATTTCCATGTCCTTATATTTACATAATTTGTCAAATTCCTTTACGGATATATTTTTATCAGTGGGAACACTTGCATCAATTAGTCTACAAGTATTTACTTCCCATCTTTAATAATAATGTCTGGTCGATTAGCTTGGATCGTTCTGTCTGTGTTCACTGGAAAATCCCCGAGGATAGTGACATTTTTACCTTCAACGACTAGCTCAGGATAATGTTCATACCAGTAAGCAGGAGTGCTGATTTTATAATGTTTACATATTTCCAAATGTAAATATTGTCCTAGCCCATCGTGGAAATTTTTTTTATTCGTTTGGTGTCAGCACAGGACATTTCGAGACGAGATGTTCTATTATTTCATCAAATCTATAGCGGAATTTGCATTTAGGGTCCGAAAGCTTTTGAAGAACGTTAGCCTGGTAGTTTTTTGATTTTGTGCCGCCAATATGAAAGTTTCAGTCTCTGCTTTCAATCCTGAACTTAGTCCTGAACTCATCAACCACGGATTATTATTATTATTATTATTATTATTATTTTATTATTATCATTATTATCATTATTATTATCATTATTATTATTATTATTATTATTATTATTATTATATTATATTTTTATCTGCATGTTTGTTACAATCACTTCCGAGACACAACCAGTGTCTTGGGGCGAGTGAAGATAAGAGATGTTACAGCATGATTGAAAGCTTGAGGAATGCAATAGCTAAGTATCTTCATGTAATATAAAACAGACATTTAAATGGATAAGATTTTTTCTTAGGTAATGGGTAGTACTTGTCAGCACAATCTTTTGGATTTCTCAGCGACATGGTTCTCCTGGGATCTTATCTAGATTTTTCTGACATCCCTTTTTATCATACTTAGTGAACCTACAATAACAGGAACAGTTTTGGGATGCCACATTTTTGTATTTCAATTTCCATGTCCTTATATTTACATAATTTGTCAAATTCCTTTACGGATATATTTTTATCAGTGGGAACACTTGCCTCAATTAGTCTACAAGTATTTACTTCCCATCTTTAATAATAAGTCTGGTCGATTAGCTTGGATCGTTCTGTCTGTGTCACGGAAAATCCCCGAGGATAGTGACATTTTTACCTTCAACGACTAGCTCAGGATAATGTCATACAGTAAGCAGGAGTGCTGATTTTATAATGTTTACATATTTCCAATGTAATATTGTCCTAGCCCATCGTGGAAATTTTTTTTATTCGTTTGGTGTCAGCACAGGACATTTCGAGACGAGATGTTCTATTATTTCATCAAATCTATAGCGGAATTTGCATTTAGGTCCCGAAAGCTCTTTGAAGAACGTTAGCCTGGTAGTTATTTTTGATTTTGTGCCGCCAATATGAAAGTTTCAGTCTCTGCTTTCAATCCTGAACTTAGTCCTGAACTCATCAACCACGGATTATTATTATTATTATTATTATTATTATTATTATTATTATTATTATTAATTAATTAATTAATTAATTAATTAAGGCGATGAGCCAGCAAATTCGTTAACACGCCGGGTAAAATGTTTAGCAGCATTCCATCTATCTTTGCGTTCTGAAATCAAATTCCGTCGAGGTCGACTTTGCCCTTCATCCATAATATCATTATTATTATTATTATTAATTATGGTAATGAACTGGCAGAATCATTAGCATGCGCCTGCACGTTATGAATTCAAATTACGCCGAGGTCGACGTTGCCTTTCACTATTTCGGGGTCGATAATATATGTACCATTTGAATACTGGGGTCGATGTAATCGACTTACCCCCTCCCCCAAAATGGCAGCCTTGTGGAAAAACTTGATTCCATTATTATCATTATTATCATTATTATTATTATTATTATTATTATTATTAATATTATTATTTTATTATTATTATTATTATTATTATTGTTATTATTATTATTGTTATTCTAATTATTATTATTATTATTATTATTATTGTTATTATTATTATTATTGCAAATGTCAACAGTTTTCAAGACGTATTTCGCAGTCTCGGCCATCACATCCGTGCCGTGAACTGAGTTCGTACAAGTATGTTTTCCTGTAAAATCCATACATATAAAACAATAGAAATAATCTTAGTGCAGATGCTTTACAACGAAACTTGGCCCATGACGCCGTCGTGGAATTTCATAATCAGTATTATTAATATTAAATAAACAACTGTAACTCTTAAAGCATTTGCCACATGTATTAGCAGTTGACCTTAACGACAAGCGGCAAGAAATTAATTATTATGATATAAAGTGGCTGTGCTTCCTTGGTGACTTTATCTTGTGATATAATAATGTAAAAACCATGTCGTTGTTATGCTAAGATTTCGTCTCAAAATACTTGAGTCTGACTGCGCCATATTTGTTTTTATCACCAGGTATGTGTGTATATGTGTGTGTGTGTGTATCTGTCTGTGTGAGTGTGTGTGTGTGTGTGTGTGTGTGTGTGTGAGAGAGAGAGAGAAAGAGAGAGAGAGAGAGAGAGAGAGAGAAAGCACGTGCATTCGTGCTTAAGTATGTATGTGTAGGTATGTGTTTATGTGTCGATACGTGTCGCTATATATACGATTGCGTAAACGAAAGAGAAAAAGCGAAGTCAGTAGACAGAGCTTCCCCCTTGGCGATCAATCACATAACTTTTCATTACTTCGAAGTAGGTGACAACTTAAAGGTCAAGCTTAAAGTAAATAAGCTCACACACACACACACAGACACACACACACACACACAAACACACACATACACACACATGCATGAACATTTGTACGAACCCAAACGCAAACATACATACGCAGACAAATGTATGGCTGTGCGGTAAAGAATCTAGCTCTGCAACCACATGGTTTCGTGTTCAACCAAGCTGCGCGGCAAGTGTTATCTGCTATAAGCAATGGCTTCGGAGTGAATTTGTTAGACGGAAACTGAATGGAAGCTCGTCATGTATGTGCGTGCGTGTGCCTATCTGCGTGTGTCTTTTTTTTCTGGATTTGTCATACACGCGAAAGAATGATAAAGGTATTGGTTGGCCAATCCCCTCCTTTTTAAGCAAGTAAATCGGCAAAAGAGACTGATACAATAAGTACCTGCTATATCGCACGTTCGGATGACCTCTACTCAAATCCTCGACGTCTAGACTTCTCCCTCTATACCTAGGTATTGGGCTAGCCTGCTTCATCGTCTGGGGGCGTCGACACAACAGTACCAAATTTAAAACATTATAAACACCAGGGTCGAGTTCTTCCACTAAACGTTTCAGAGCAATGCTCCAGCATGGTCGCTGTCCAAATGTTCAAACAAAGAAGAGCTAGGAATAGTTTGATGGATGGATAGATGGATAAATGGACGGATGGATAGATGGATGGATGGAGGAATGGATGGATGTGATTATATTTATGTATGTTAATATAATGGGTTTAGCAGATAAAGTTCATTTGCATACCGATCCTTCGCCTGCTGAGGATAATCGAGAATAATATATGCATTTAAAATTCTGTTTTCCTGACTACCGACATTATTTATAGGTCTTATATTCACATATTAGATAATAAATTTATTTAAGTGCAATTCATTTTATATTGTAATTTTCTGTTATTTAGCATTTCTGTGTAGGCAATGCAACAAAGAATATATATATATATATATATATAATATGTATATATATATATTGAATGTTAATGCGTATTTTATACGCAGTTCATGCACACAAGCAAACACATACACAAATGCATACACAGATGCATCCGCGTGTATGGGCACGCTGTGTGTCTGTGTGTGTGTGTGTGTGTGTGTGTGTGTGTTTGCGCGCGCGCGCGCGTGTGTGTGTGTGTGTGTTATTTACATTTACTTGCTCAGAATGTAAAGATATGTCACAAAATATTGCAAAGCATTTTCATGAATGCTCACCGGGCGGTTTTCTGCTAGAATGTGTTTGACTGGAAATTCTTATGTGGAAACAAATAGCACGGTATACGTATTGTATGATATACAGTTGCGTATAAATAAAGTTGCGTTGAAATTTGAAATATAATAAATATTCTATGAAATTTTGATATGAAAAAAAAGATATAGTGTAAAAATTTATTATAAATGCTGAACGAAGTATCATCAAGTAAAAATTTTGTAATAAACGTATTTTTAATGAAAACAATTGAATAGAGGCAGTATACATACATACAAACATATATACATGCATGCAAAAGCGCAGGCGTGTCTGTGTGGTAAGAATCTTGCTTCCAAACCATATAATTCTAGGTTCAGTCCCATGTATATATATATATATATATATATATATATATATATATATATATATGTATGTGAGTCCCAGCATGACCGCAGTCTAAGGACTGAAACAAGTAAAGGACAAAGCTTGCTTACCACCACATGGTTCCGGTTCGGTCCCACTGCGTGGCACGTTGGGCAAGTGTCTTTTACCATAGCCTGGGGCCGACCAAAGCCTTGTGAGTGGATTTTGTAGCTGGAAACTAAAAGAAGTCATATATATATATATATATATATATATATATATATATATATATATATATATATTATATATATATGTGTGTGTGGTGTGTGTGTGTGTGTGTGTGTGTTTGTTTGTGTGTCTGTGTTTGTTCCCCCAGCATCACTTGACAGCCGATGCTGGTGTGTTTACGTCCCCCTAACGTAGCGGTTCGGCAAAAGAAACCGATAGAATAAGTACTAGGCTTACAAAGAATAAGGCCTGGGGTCGATTTGCTCGACTAAAGGAGGTGCTCCAGCATGGCCGCAGTCAAATGACTGAAACAAGTAAAAGAGTAAAAGAGTATACAAACATACACACACACATATATATATACATACATACATACGAAAGTACGTACATACATAAACAAATTATACGTGTGTGTGTGAGAGAGAGAGAGAGAGAGAGTGTGTGTTGTGTGTGTGTGTGGTGTGTGTGTTTGTGTGTCTGTGTTTGTTCCCCCAGCATCACTTGACAGCCGATGCTGGTGTGTTTACGTCCCCCTAACGTAGCGGTTCGGCAAAAGAAACCGATAGAATAAGTACTAGGCTTACAAAGAATAAGGCCTGGGGTCGATTTGCTCGACTAAAGGAGGTGCTCCAGCATGGCCGCAGTCAAATGACTGAAACAAGTAAAAGAGTAAAAGAGTATACAAACATACACACACACATATATATACATACATACATACGAAAGTACGTACATACATAAACAAATTATACGTGTGTGTGTGAGAGAGAGAGAGAGAGAGAGTGTGTGTGTGTGTGTGTGTGTGTGTGTGTGTGTGTGTGTTTGTTCCCCCTATACCCTGCCTCCTGCTTTTGGTTGCTTTTCCATGTTAAATTGTTGGTTAGGAAAGCAAACTTTTATCCTTCAATTTTTTTTTACCATTAGCTTGTCTGAGTCATTAGAATACGGCCATACTGGGGCATTATTGTTGAATGAATCAAGGTCAGTACTTCATTTTTTTTTAAAGCCCGGTACATATTCTATCGATCTTTTTTGAGGAACCGCTAAGTTACGGTTGTAGTGGGAGGGGACAAACACAGACACAACGACATCCATGCTCGCAGGCATGCGCACACACACACATACACACGTGTGTGCGTTTGAGTGACTGTCTTTATTCGGGGCCCGTCCACCAAATTCCTTCATACGGCTTTGGTCAACCCGAGGTTATGGAAGAAGACACTAGATGAAGGTGATACACAGTGGGACTGAACCCAGAACCACGTGTTTGAGAAGCAAGCTTCTTAGCACACGGCCAACACCTGCGCTTGATATAACCATATTTTTTGTTAAATAATAAATAGAAAAAAAAATTCTTTCTCAATATCTGAACGAGAAACATTCAGTAACAATACTCTAGAGTAAAGATTATTTGCCAACATAATATGACAGTCCTGATTAGGACGAATGTTACTGTTATTTAACCCCAGGAATCATTGTTTCCAGCTGGCTATCGACGCATTATCTGCGTCTTTATATTTTCGAACAAGGGAGTTTAGTGTCTCCAATCAGCTCTAAAGCAATATCTGTGTACCAATGGTTTCTGTGCTGATGAAGAGTAATAACCCAGAAACCATGTACCAACATGGCTGCAGTCATATAACTGAAAAAAGTAAAAGTATACACACACATACATACATACATACATACATACATACATACATACATACATACATACATACATACATACATACATACATACATACAAACAAACAATTGTGAACGTGCTTCCCGAACACATGACTTGCCCTGAATCTTCCTAAACCTTAATCGTTTAACTTTAAAATTTACTAAAATATATATATATATATATATATATATATTTAGTCGAACAATTGGCCTTGGGACTTATTCGTTGTAATAGAACTTATTCTAGATGACTCTTTTGCCGAATCACTAACTTACGGTGACGTACACACCAACATTGGTTGTCAAATGATGGTGGAGGAGCAAACACAGACACACAAATACATACAGATATATATATATATTATATATATATATATATATATATATATATATATATATGTATATACATATATATAAATATATATATATAAATGTATATATATATAGACACATACATACATACATACATACAACATACATACATACATATATATGTATTGCAAAAGAGGGGGGGGGCGTTTTTCTAAATAGGAAAAAATATAGGCAAATTTGCTATTGAAATTGCATCTAAAATTGAAAAACTTGTAATTATTTAGAATAAATCTATGTCCATCTATACTAAACTAGTTTCAACAATATTTCTTTGTTTATCATTAGTAAACATTTTAAATTATGAATTAGAACATCTTTAAATGTTTCAATGTTGACAAATTAAAATGGTCATAACAGACAAATTTAGAATTATGAATTACAAAAGCATGTTTAGAAATTTCGATGTTGACATGTTCATAACCGTCAAAAATATTAAAATAGAGCAACAATTTGTTTGAATGCTTAAAGTTCATTAGTGATAGTAGTGATCCATTGATAAACAAAAAATATTGTTGAAATTAGTTTGGTATATATGTAAATAAATTCATTTTAAACAATTACAGAGTATTTGTGGGCCAGTTTATATGAGGGAGGTTAAAATCACCCACCACTAGTAAGTTTCCGGAGTTGTATTTTTGAAAGAAGGACTTGATTTTGTTGAGGCACTCTTCAGAACACTTTAGAGGTGCTTGGGGAGGCCTGTAAAAACCAACAATGATTATCTCTTTGGCTTTATTGAATAGTGATATAGATTCACAACAGCCATTGTAAAATACAATCTTGGCATCAACTGAAAAGGAGTCATGGAGAAAGATGTCTGTCCCCACCCCCTTTATTTCGGTCTGTCCGATCTACACGGATGATGGTGAAATCTTTTATTTTCACTTCGGCATTCATATGTATGCTCTTTAGGTGAGTTTTAGTAAGGATAAAGAAAGGGAAGCAATGTGCCGTTTCGGTAAGCCAATTCTCTATATATGGGATCTTTCATTTTTGGACAATGAATGATGGGTTATATATATATGATAAGGTGTACATCATTCCGTATCACCCCCAAATTCTTGGCCTTGCTTCTTTAAATACACGAGTTATATAACTAAAAACATCGCATGACTTTTGTCTGTTTGTTAAGCCATTTGCGTTTCCATCCAAACACACAAAAGGAAACTTAGCACACAAGTTTAGTTAAATATTTGCCTGAAAACTACAGCAAATATTCCACTAAGCACTCCAAGAGCGATTGTGAATTCAATTCGAATTTCCTTAAAAACATACCCTTCTCAAGGTTTTTGAGAATCTCCAACAACTACCGCTAGATTTTTATTTTTCGTACCCGACAAAAGGAAATATCAAACAAGTCAAGGGTTTTTGCGTACGTAATTCACTGGAGCAAACCTTTAATTTATTTATCATGCAATTGATACACTTGAATTATGTTTCTCAGCTCAATTTATATTTTGTTAATACTTTGTTTATATACGGCTAATAAATTAGTGATTTTACATATATGTGTGTATGTATGAGTGTATGTATGTACGTGTAAAGATATATATATATATATATATATATATATATATGTAGATATATACAAGCATACATTACATAGCATATATATATATATATTTAATATATATATATATATTATATTTATTTATTTATTTATTTATTTATTATACATATATATGCATATATATATATATATATATATATATATATATATATTATATCTATATATACATATATATATATACATATATATATATATATGTTTGTGTGTATATAATATATGCTTATATTTATAGATATATGCATGTATAGGTATATGTATGTATGTGTGTATGTATGTATTCATGTATATGTATAACGTATATATGTATATATACATGTATATATTTATATGTGTATGTATACGTATACACACACATACACACACACATATATATATACACTATATATACACATACATACAGACATGCACACGAGTAAGTATATGTGTTTAATGAACACAGAACTTCACAAGTCTCTTGAAGTCGATAGCGCCACTTTATACGTACTAATGGCAAGAATATCAAATGACAAGGATTTTAAAATCAGTCCAGTGAAAGGTCAAACAAATATACAATTTCCTTGGTGCGAACAAATATATATATATTTATATATTTATATATATACGGGAGTTGGACACGTTTTGCTGTTAATTCGATCTGATGTCGTTTGGTGAAACGGAAAAAGAGGAGAGATTGAGTGGGAGTTGCGATAGTTATTTAAACACACGGTCATATACTGTTATATTCACATTTGTTTTATTATGTGATATCATTGTATAGTATAATGTGTCAAAATGTCTAGTTGTATATTTACGACCTGGTTACAGACGCAATTAGTCTGCATTTGTGGCGCAGGGGATTAGATATACTTGTGCAACACGCACATACAAAATCACATGGGTGTATTTACGTGTGACTATGAGAACGACACACAGATGCATATGTATACATAAATATAAAACTATACAAACCTCTCTCTCTTTCGATAGATAGATAGATGCATACATACATACATTCATACATACATTTACAGGAGTTGAACAAAATAGTGGAAACAGCACTTTAATTATTTTTCTGTTGGAAATATGACAAATTCATAACAGTTCTAGTTTGCATATATATATATATATATATATATATATATATATATATATATATATATATATATATATGTGGTGTGTGTGTGTGTGTGTGTGTGTGTTAATATGCTTTATGATTGCCTTGCACTTCATGAGACAGACCTCTGTTTTTATTCTTCTTTTTTTTTGGGGGCAAATATTTATATTAAATAAGTTAAAATACCTGACCTATCTTGTTTCCAAAGAGTACAAATTGCTGGAGCGTAGATGTCTGATACTTTAGTTTCTAAATGTGTTCAATTTTTTAGTTTCTGCAAGTATAGTCTCTAAAATCATACTGACGTACAAAACCAAGATAAAACCAGCTATGGTATGTATAATTCGGGGCCGTCGAGAAAATTCACCCAGAGGTACTGCACAATAGTGAAATGTCGAACTGCAGTAACAAAATTGGCAGCAAAGCTAAGCTACTACCTTGTCAACCTAAACCGTTACGAGATCCATAAAACTGGATACCGTAAGAGAGCTACGACTGCAAAATTCCTTCTGTTCCCCAACAATGCATAAGCGAAAAAATAAATGGTGTCTAGACTATCAGAAGTGGTCAACGGCTCAATGAAACAACGCTGACTCTGATGTTTCAATATTCACATTTTCTCCACTTCGAGGCGAGTTTATGTCTGGATCGTAATATCACAGGAATTTTGTTGGCTTTTTTTAGTTGTTCTACATAGTAGAGATATCACCAAGGATTATCTGAGTATTTTACCTGATTACGTCTATCCTATGGTACATATATTGCTCCCTGATGGTAGCGCAATCTTCTAGAACGATAATGCACCAACTCACGGCTAACAGTATTCAAAACCGGTTCGAAGAACACAAAATTAAAACAAACCACTTGGACTGGGCCTTCTATCACCGGATCGCAATATCGTCAAACATTTATGATGCCCTTTGGATGAGTAGTTGAGGGGCAGCTTTGTTGCTGAAAGAGGTTGAGTGGGTTTTAAATGAAAAGAATTTCGAAAATTTCCCCATCGACTGCTTAGAACCCGTACTAGTGAATTCCTCGATTATTAAAGACCTGATTGATGTGAAAGGTGGACCAATTCCATGTTAAATAGCACTTCTATTTAAGGTGTCTCCATTACTTCGTCCAATCACTGTCAGTACACATATGCATATATACATAGTGTAAATACAATGAATACTGAAAACAGGACACACTGGGAAGAATATTTAACACATAAGATGTTTGTAACATACGTTTCAGTTTTTAAACAAATCTCTTTTGTACAAACATTTTACGCACACACACAAACACTCACATAGCCGTTGGTGTATTCATATATATGCATGGGGCATTCGATAATTATAATACATAACCTTGAGGTGGAGATAATTTTAATAAATTAATAGTTTATATTGTATGTTATTTGATATATATGCATTTGTCTATGTTGTTCAAATGCATGCCACTAGTCACACGGCGCTATTGCTCTTAGCTCATCTTTATATATATGTGCGTGTATATGTGTGTATATGTGCCTCTGTGTGTGTGTATGTGAGTATGTACGTATGTATGACAATTCATACGTACATATGACAATTCATAAATTAAATTTTAAAATTTATTTTTATTTTTATTTTCTATTATTTCCAACTTATAATTATAATCACAACGATTTAATTTTTTTCTTGCATTTTGCATTGTTTTTCGAAACGTACGTACGCATTGAATCCAGTTTACTAATAAATTCTGTTTCTGTTTCCCCCATCTCTTCTCCATTTTATACTTGTTTATGCTATATTCTTATACTTATAACGAATCTCCAATATATATATATATATGAATTATAAAATATATATATATATCTATATATATATATATATATATATATATATATATATATATATTATATATATTATATATCTATATATATATATTATATATATATATATACATACACATATATAATATATATATTATACATATATATGTATATCTATTATATATATATATATATAGAATATAATATATATATATAATATAATATATATATATACATATATATATATATACTATATGTATATATTATATATATAATATATA
This sequence comes from Octopus sinensis, assembly GCF_006345805.1. NCBI lineage: Eukaryota > Metazoa > Mollusca > Cephalopoda > Octopoda > Octopodidae > Octopus > Octopus sinensis. The sequence continues at coordinate 161,160 of NW_021834487.1, forward strand.
TATATATATTAGATTATATATATATATATATATATATTATTATATACATCTATATATATACATATATATATATATTGTTATATTTCGGAATGGTCATATTGCCAGTTTAGCCATAAAACACACGCACTATATATTTGGTGTTATTTTGCTTCAGTGATATTTATTTTTTACATTAATCTTAATCTTATTTCGGCCAAAGTTCTTTCGTCACACTCCTGTGACCGCATCAGTGGTCCTTTGTTTTCTTCTCACTTACTTGTGTCTCTCCTTACTAACCGTCAGCCATTTTGTATTCTATTGTATGTCTTCATTGCGCATGCTTATATCTCTATGTGCGTCTATGTTATTAGTGTGTGGGGGGGTGATGCCTGTAATATTTGTATCTTCTGGTTATATACATTCTTGTAAATTGTATTTGTTTTTTGTTGTTGTTGCTTTGTTCTAATTTTGTTCATGTGTTTACATCCACCATTATTATCATTACATATGCTTGTATGTATGTATAACAACAATATTAGTAATATAAAATAAATCTAATCGAAAAAAAAAATTATATATACATACATATATATATACATAATATACATATACATATACATACATATATACACACATACATACACATATAGATATTCATTCTATTTCTTTAATTACCTGTGTATTTATTATGTTTGCAGGATCCACTATTGTCATATGTTGTGGTGTGCGCTATTGCTCCATTCTAGTTTTCTATTCAGGCTAAAAAAATGGTGTCTCGTCCAGGATAATGTATCAACAAGGTCACAGCCAACGTTACGGCTTGACCTCACTAACGGACAAGCGGAAAGACTAAAAAGGACGCTAATGGTAAATATTAGAATAGAATATACAGAGAGCTGAGCGAACAAGAGAAGCGTAAACGTATTTTTTAAAGAATTAAAAGTATCACCACACGAAAGGAGAAAACCTTAATAATGGATATAATATATGAAGAAAACAGACATGTAATACACCAATGCAATATCCATTTTAGAGGAAGTTATATGGTGGTTTGAAACAAAACGTCAATATGAGCTCGCAAAGAAGAAAAGCAGAAGTATCCAGATACAATAAATGGAATTATTATGGAAGATGTGCTACTACCAGAAGAGTTCAATAAAGACAATGAAGCGAACATCTATGGGGGAGTAACAACGGACCCAGATGAAATATCGATACTTCAACTACCACCAAAGTATGCAGTGTATAGTAAAGTGAATACCATCAAATGCCTGTCCGAGATTGAAAAGTCGTTCACAAAAATACGTTGGAATTTAAATAGATACTATGACAACAACACTTGCGACAACAACAACGCGAAAAACACTAACCGCAGCAACAACAACACAAACAATAATGACCGCAACAATAACAACCGTAGCAACAAAAGCAACACGAACCCTAACAGCGGCAACAACAACAACAACACGAACCCTAACAGCGACAACAACAATAACAATAGAAAAAAAATGTATGCATAGACACAAAAATAGATACAAAAACAAAACACAAACAGAGAGAGAAAAATCGTATACAACAGCAACAACAACAACAATTATAGGGAGAACCGACACACAAACACACACACAGATAGCCATAGTCAAAAGACACGAATAAAAGTTGTGTCATAGGGGTCACGATGGAGAATAAAGTTGAATGCAACAGGATCCTTGGAAGGGAGTCAGCGGACTTGAAACAGATAACAATACTCATAGGAACAAAAAAAACGACCGCAACAGGGGGATTGACAGGGACCACCAGACATAAAACCCAACACTAATATAAACAACACATATACCAGAAACAGGAACAATGAATATATCACTAGCGATGATAGTAATAATGGCAATGGTAGGAATAAAGGTAATAACAATAATAGTGGTAGTAGTAGGGTGATGGTAACAGTAGAAGTAGTAATGAGGATAGTAGTGATAGTTGTGGTGGTAATAGGAATACTAGTAGTAGTAGTAGTGGTAATGGTGATAATAATAATAGGAAGGCTGATGTTGGAAACAGTAACGATAATGAAGATAACCCTAGAGAGACCATTGACATGTATACCCATCCCTTGACACTCAATTCTTCAACGTATGCGACAAAACTTACTGCATGAACCGAATTTATCCAACACATTACCCTTCAACAAAAGAGTATACATCCCAAGACGTACTAATGACCACATGGAAGCACAGTTCACTATAGCTAGGACCAAACTTAGACAGATTTTAGGATTATACATTAAGAGACAGAGACAGAATAAGACAGATGCCCAACAACTAGGGATTAAACCTGCATGTGGCCTACAGAAGCTCATTCAGCGCACGAGGAACGGAGAGGTGATATGCCTTCCCACGGATAAGTCCGGCAGGATGTCAATAGACAGCTTACCGAACTACATCCAGGCAATGCAACCTCATATCGCCAATACAAAAGTAACAACTGTACAGGCGCATGAGGAGAGAGAAAAGGTCCTCAATGCCCACATGATGATGTGGACAATTGTTCTGGGACCTCAGAAACGTACTGCAAAGAATTTCCAAGCCTGGAACAATGATATCCCGGCACTGTATGGACTTCGCAAGGACCATAAAGGTTTTACTGACCCTATAGCAGGACCACCAACAAGACCAGTCTGTGGAGCGAATATCGCTAGCAATTACAGAATCTCCTACTTCCTCTCAATGATCATAGGCCCTATAATCAGGATGTCACCTGATGTGTGTGACAGCACAGAAGATCTCCTAAGCAGGATCAGTGACTGTAACAAAACTTGTGACTTGACAGGATGTATAGTAGGTAGCATGGATGTGGTATCCCTATACCCATCGATTGACGTAGATTTTGCAGTGGGGAAGTGCGTGGAGATGATCAACGAGAGCCAGGTGGAGTTCTGTAATGTCGACACAGAAGAACTGGGCCTCCTACTTAGACTGACATATAATAGTGAATACTTAGATAAACATAATCTTAGTAGTTTCTGCCCAGTAGATGTTTAAGAGGTAGACCGCCTACAATTACTTCTATGGCTAGGAAGACACATATAGAAAGATGGCGCGGATGGACCAGAGCCATACGGAGCCCCGCAAATGTCCATCAGGTAAAGAAAATGATCGCACATGCACTAGGAGCTAGTATAAGAGTTACCCTAAAAGGCCACACATTTAAATTTAATAATAAAATATATGCCCAGGACGAGGAGGGGCAGCCATCGTGTTAGTATCGCTGGTGATGTGGCCAACCTCTTCATGGTATGGTGGGACAGAAGGCTTAAAGAATGCCTACTGCAGAAATCCATACTCGTAAACATGTACTCTCGCTATGTTGATGATATCAATATAGTAGTAAAGGCACCCCCACAAGAGAGTACTGTTGATATAGTAATAGAAACTAATACTATGGAGAGCATCCAGCAAATAGCTAACTCCATCCACCAGAGTATTAAGGTCACAATAGACTACCCCACTAAACACCCCAACCATAGACTACCAGTACTAGACACTGAACTCTGGCTAGAAATTGTGAAAAATAAAACCCAAATCCTTCATTCATACTATGCAAAACCTATGGCCTCAAAATACCTGATCTACCGGAACTCAGCCATTGCGGGCAATGCCAAATTCAATATTTTGATGGCAGACCTCGTCAGAATAATGAGAAATGTGTCACGCATGTGCGAGCCTACAGAATTAAAGAGACACATACAGTATTTCATTCACCGCATGCAGTTCTCAGGTTACAGCCATAAAGAAAGGATCAGAGTATACAAAGGAGCCATGAAGAAATTTGATAATATATTATGTAATGATAGGAATGGGATTTGCCCACTCTATAGGAACAAGTCTTGGAACACTATAGAAAGGACAAAAAAGAAAATAGGGAAGGCCAACTCTTGGTATGATAGCCATAAATACCAGAGTGTCATGTTCGTTGACACCACCCCTGGAGGTGAACTAGCGTACCGCTTTAGAAGGACCCTAGATAAACTAAACTAAGAATTAAGGTTGTTGAAAAGCCAGGCAACCCTATCAGATCTATAATTGGTAGAAGCTACCTTTTAGTAGAACTCTCTGTACGGATAACTATTGCACTGTATGTAGATTTAGCCCACAAACGAACTGTAAAGCCAGAAATGTGGTCTATAGTATAAGATGTATAGAGGGACGATGCAGTAACAAGACAGTAACATACGTAGGGGAAACTGCAAGAAGCATTGGTGAGCGGGTGAATGAACATGGAGACAACTCAAGGAAGGTAAAAGCTCATCGATTCTGTACCAACACGCCGAACAAGAACACGGGGGATCAATCAATAACATAGAGATTAAGATATTGTCCACACATAGAACAGATGCAACAATTAGACAAATTACAGAAGCTACACATATAATAGAAAATAAACCTAGCCTGAATAGAAAACTAGAATGGAGCAATAGCGCACACCACAACATATGACAATAGTGGATCCTGCAAACATAATAAATACACAGGTAATTAAAGAAATAGAAATGAATATCTATATGTGTATGTATGTGTGTATATATGTATGTATATGTATATGTATATGTATGTATATATATATATGTATATGTATATATTTTTTTTTCGATTAGATTTATTATTATTATTACTAATATTGTTGTTATACATACATACAAGCATATGTAATGATAATAATGGGTGGATGTAAACACATGAACAAAATTAGAACAAAAGCAACAACAACAAAAACAAAATACAAATTACAAGAATGTATATAACCAGAAGATACAAATATTACAGGCATCCCCCCCCCCCACACACAAATAAACATAGACGCACATAGAGATATAAGCATGCGCAAATGAAGACATACATAGAAATAAAAATGGCTGACGGTTAGTAAGGAGAGACACAAGTAAGTGAGAAGAAAACAAAGGACCACTGATGCGGTCACAGAGTGTGACGAAAGAACTTTGGCCGAAATAAGATTAAGATTAATGTAAAAAATAAATATCACTGAAGCAAAATAACACCAAATATATAGTGCGTGTGTTTTTATTGGCTAAACTGGCAATATGACCATTCCGAAATATAACAATATCTGTTTCAACACACGACTTCACATAAAAAATCTTGCAACAAATATTTAAAATATATATTATATATATATATATATATACATAGATATATATATATATATATATAATATATATATATCTATATATATATATTATATATATATACATATATATTTATATATTATATATATATATAATATATTAAATAACGATAAGAAGTTAATTTAAAATAAATAACGAACTTATCAGGTGGTCAGCATGGAAAAAATAACCTTCAAAGGTAATAATTATTGAAATTATAAATTAGGGTGTCTACGAGATACCACCATGCTGAAAATGGCAGCCATGAACCGACTTTAAAATCACCGACAGTTTTCTTATAGCAACATGGAGAAGATGAAACTAGTAATTTTTTACTAGTGTCATCTTGTCTCCCTGTCTTTTCTCCATGTTGCTATATGAAAACTTAAGGTGATTTTAAAGTCGGTTCATGGCTGCTATTTTCAGCATGGTGGTATCTCGTAGATACCCTAATTTATATTTTATATTTATATATTTGTGTGTGTTGTGTGTGTTTATCCCAACATCGTTGACAACCGATGCTGCTGTGTTCACGTCCATGCAACTTAGCGGTTCGGCAATAAGAGACCGATAGAATAAGTACTAGGCTTACAAAGAATAAGTCCTGGGGTCGATTTGCTCGACTAAAAGCGGTGCTCCAGCATGGCCACAGTCAAATGACGGAAACAAGTCAAAGGACAAAAGAGTAACTCGATTACCCAACGTCCGTTTCGAGTCGATATAAAGACTATTGCCCGGTAGTTTGGGTTTTGCACTCACGATCGAAGGATCATCGTTTCGACACCCCGTCGATACGGTGCGTTGTGTTCTTGAGTAGAAAAAATATAATAATAATAACGCACAAGGAGTTCAGCATTATCAGGAAAGTTAACGCTGCAACGGACATTTGGGAGCCAGGAGCGGGCTTGTAACCTCAGTCATTAATACACCGTGAAAATTGGCTTACGACCCTACCTTCTGAGTCCTTGGGCTCATGATTGACTTACATCCACTTTCAAGCCGGTATTTCAAAAATTATGCGCGTTAATGACGAAAACAGCGAACGTATTAAACTAGAAAACGGTGAACTAGAGGATGTAGCCAAATTTACGTATTTAGGTAGTAAGATAATGTTTTCAGGTGGCACCGACGAAGATATTAAGACGAGAATAAGTAAGGCAAGGATCGCTTTTCACCTGTTAAAAAGAGTATGGAGCGCAAGTGCAATTTCAATAAGGAACAAAATAAGAATTTTTAACACTAACGTAAAAGCGGTGTTATTGTATGGGGCTGAGACATGGCGAACAACAGTTAAGTCAAATAAGCAAATACAATCATTCATCAACAGATGCTTGAGTAGTATGCTCAAAATTTTATGACCCGAACACATAAGCAATATGGAGCTATGGCAAAGAACAAATCAAGTTTCGATTAGGGTGTAAATATTTAAGAAAAACTTGAAGTGGATTTGTAGCACAATTAGAAAAGACACACCAAATGTAGCGAAAAGTGCTTTACAGTGGAATCCGGATGGATATAGAAAGAAAGTTAGGCCTAAGATCTCGTGGCGTAGATCAACACAAAAGGAACTAAAGAAAGGGGGACATTCATGGCAGAGTATAAGTACAGAAGCGAAAAATTATGTGACATGGAATTCAATTATAAGTGGCCTATATTCTGCGTTGGAGGGTTAAAGGCAGAAAAAAAAGGATATATTTCCAAGGATGTTTGGTAGCTATTTCTATCAGGCAGGTTACTACATAAAGTTTATTCACCTATGTCGAGATCACGTTTGTAGGTTACAGCTTATTACCTCATAATCAATGTGCTGAAACTCATTGTAAAGTACAAGCATACCTCAATACGTTTGACTGTTCCAGCAGCTGCTGTAGAAGCATCTTCTACCTGGACAGATGTCATGCCGAGTATCACTTAGGAAGCCATTCTCCTCTCAGAAAATATAGTATCTTTCTCTGATAATTCGTTCCATGCCATTGTTGATACGTGAAGTAGACAAAGAGATAAGCCTCTAATTCTTAGCATCTGTTCTTCTCTGCTCTTTACGTTCATACAGTTTCGTCGTCACCATCGACGACGTTGTTATTCTTGTTGTTGTAGTTATTGTTGGTATTGGTGGGGGTGCGGGGTTGGTTGTAGTGGCGGTGGTGGTGGTGGTGGTGGTGGAGGTGAAGTTTATCGCTTTCAAGGAAGTTTTCGCAAAATATCTGAAGTGGTTTGACTTGACACTCTTTAAATGTTTTTACGAGAATTTGTTAGGGGAATTTACCAGGGGCTGTTGCTGAGTTCAACTTCATTTTATCTTAAGCAGATTTCTTCATTATGATCTTTATTTCTGGTTTTTTCTCCTGTTTTATTCTCATTCATTGCAGCCATTTTCCTAAATGAAGATATAAACTTGAAGTATTCTTCCGGATCATTTATTTACATGTGTACAACGAATCAAGTGGGATACATTGACTTCATAGAAATAGTAGCCCCCCCCCCCCATCAAACGAAGAAAAACCGTAACAGCGAGTGAGCTTCACGTAGTCGGTTGACGTGCGGGAAACAACAGCAAAATTACCCTAAAAACACACGTTAGGGTTTTATATAAGGACAGCACAGTTTAAGTTAATCCTACAACACACAAGTCATCTTCGTAGTCTACGACACATCACTGTTGGATGTCAACACCGACCCGAGAGCAAATTTATCTCCAAGCTGCGATAGATGATACTGTGCATACGAACTGAAAGACAAACACCTTTGAACTCATTTGCTCAAAGATCTGATCTTTCAGGGATGAGTTGAAGTAAGATAATTAAAGAACACATTGGATAACTATATTCTGAAAATGGTGAAAACATCGCATACTTTTCATTAATAGTTTGCTCAATCAGATTTGATCTCGATCGAATCGACAAATTCGTCTTGAAATGATTTTTTAAAATTCAGTATTTCACTTAACTTTTGACGTTTTGTCACAACTTACTCAGGCACTTGAAACAAAGATCCTCTATTATGTAGTGTACTAAAAATTACTTGTTGCTCTATAATCATTTAAAAGTACTACAGTAACGAAAGGGGTTATTAGCCGAATAAATGTAATTATACTGTACACAATAGAAAGCACTTTTCTTCTTGTACATTATAAGCAACGTGTGTATATACGGATTCAAGCATAGAAGTGTACTTAAGAGTAAATGGTCTTACACTAATGCTGTTCCGATTTCCTTTCTATTCTATGGCTCCTTAAACCAGATTATGTTACCATATCCTCAACTTGAGCAATGCCTCGTGAGTGATATTTTACGATATAAATATCAGCGAAAAATGGAGACAACGACTATTGAAAAAATCAGTTAACCTCGTAGACTTTAAAACATCCGAGTTACACACTCATTCGGGTCACCGAGTGACTGAATAATTAGAATCTTTTACATGTTTGTTAGTAATTGTTTTAAGGATTTTCTCCTAAATTAGGATTTGGGGCACTGTTGCATAAAGGACAACAAAAAATTTGAAAGAAGGAACCTACAAATTCCAAAGATTCATATTGACCGAAAGGTTAATAGAGTGAATATCATAGACCAGAGGGGAACGAAGCAATAGCAAGGAAATTCATAGAGGAGCAGTTCGAAGAAATAAGAGAATAAGGGAACTTCTGAATGACAGGAAGCTCAACAGTGAAAGGGTCCGCCTGGGAAACGAAGCTGACTCACTATTGAAAAAATTCAGTAAACGTAATACTAGGCTATCAATACAATTTAGCACCCACGCATTTGAGAGCTTGCAGCTTACGCTGTCGACATTACGTATACACACGGAACAAAACTCTATGAGATACCAAACGGAATTTGTAGGTCCAAATACATATAGGCTATACACATCAATACATACATACATACATACAAACATTTATCCATATATACTAAACGTACATAATACTTGCACATACAGACATGCATACATACGTATGCATGTATACATAGGCGTGCTTTTAATCTAGGGAAGATCATTTGTATCCATTTGGACACCTGCGTGAAACCATAGCATTAATCTAATTATATCGTTAACTACACACGTTTACATACGCACACGCAGAACACAAATCCCCTTCTTTCTTGCGCACACACAGATACACAAAGGCACACACGTATGTATTCGTATGAGTGAGTGTATACATACATCTTCTCTCTCTCTCTACATATATATATACATCCATACAGAAGCAAACGTTTGCGTGTCGATGCACTTCCATGTGCATATCGTATATATATGTGTGTGTGTGTGTGTGTGTGTGTTCTTGTGTGCGTCTATGTATATTTGTGCGTATATATATGTATATGTATATATGTAGGTATATATGTATATATATATGTATATATATATATATGTATGTATGGATGGATGTATGTATATATGTATATATATATATATACATATATATTTGTATATATATATTTACATATATATACATATATATTTGTATATATATATTTACATATATATACATATATTTATATACATATATGTATACATATATATATATGTATACATATATATATGTAACATATATATATGTATACATATATATATATATTATATATGTTATACATATATATATATATATATATATATATATATATATGTATACATATATATATATATATATATATATATATATATATATATATATATATATATATATATATATATACACACACACGCATGGGCTTTGTATATCTACGATTGTATAAGAAGACTTAGTGTGCGAATGTGAAGTGTAGAGCGATTAGAGTTGTTGAAGTTTATGATTGCTAGAATTACTCAACGAACGCTCTTCCCCATCTTGCCTGTTGTCTTGCTTCATTTTGTTTTGTTTGTTGTAATTTTATTTCTTTTCTTTTTGAAATTTTCTTGATCCCGGTTGTAATGAAGTTGCTTTGCCGCCATCTTTGTTAAAGCTAGTGTCAAGGAGAATTGAAATATTAATGGCCAGCTCTGAAGTGAATATTTACTTAATATGGGGAAGAAAATTAATAGTTCAATGGCAGGATGGTCACGAAGTAAAGGTGTGATTTGAGAGAGTTAATGACTTTCATCTAATATGTTTCAAAAGGGGTTTAGAATGATGCATTGTAAAGTTAATTTATATGTGTCTGCAGAAAGAGCCGGTTTTGGCTTCCCTTTCCAACTTTCGATTAAGTGATGAGCGTTAGAAGTAAATCTGTTTAACCGCAGAATTTAATTTACTTTTCGTATGTATCTAGTTGCGTGCTTCTATCTATATATATGTATATATCTTTCTATGTGTACATTTGTGTCTGCGTATTTGTGTGGGTTTGCATATGGTACGTATGTGTGTGTGTTGTGTGTGTGTATGCTCGCGCGCAAATGTGTGTGATGTTTCGAATACATGTCTTCTTGGAAGATTGCAGAATGGGTAAAGAATCAGAATATACGTTATGAATATAATGGTTACGTACTCTTAGTACTCTCTCTCTCTCTCTCTTCTCTCTCACACACATATATATATATATATTTATATATATATGTAGGCGCAGGCGTGGCTGTGTGATAAGAAGCTTGCTTCCCAATCACGTGGTTCCGGGTTTAGTCCCACTCCGTGGCAACTTGGGCATGTTTCTTCTTCTATAGCCTCGGGCCGACCAAAAACCTTGTGAGTGAATTTGGTAGTCAGAAACTGAAAGAAGCCAGTTGTACACACACACACACACACACACACACACACATATATATATATATATATATATATATATATGTGTGTGTGTGTGTGTGTGTCTTTGTGTCTGTGTTTGTCCCCCCACTACCATTGCTTCACAACCGATGTCGATGTGTTTACGTCCCCGTAGCCTAGCGGTTCGTCACAAGAGACCGATAAGTACAAGGCTTACAAAGTATAAGTCCTGGGCGGGATGGCGATTTGGTCAACTAAAATAAAAGAATAAAAGAATATATATATATATTCAGAGAGAGAGGGGGGAGAGATGGATGGATGGATGGATCGATCGATCGATCGATCGATGGACATGCCTAATTCTATACACTCACACGCACTCCTGTGATTATGCGCAATCGAGCAGTACAGTACATACATTTCCCTTAACATAGTCTCGCGTGGAGAAAAACCTTTCAAGAAAAATTTCTAGAGCTGTGTATATATATGACCAATCTTAATATATATATATATATATATATATATATATAAACATATATACGTGTGTGTGCGTGTGTGTTTGTATAGATGGATGTATATATACGTATGGCGTTTATTTTCCTCTGTCTTCCCTTCTGGATCTTTCCTTCTCCTATGTTTTCGACGAAGAGTTCCGTTCGAAACGTTTAACCCTCCTTCTTTCCTTCTTTCCTGAGCGTCCAATAATACTATATTTGTTCCACGTCCTCGCGTTGTTGTGTTATTTGTGCTTTCTTGTTTGGATTAACTTTATATGTATATATATATATATTATATATATATATATATATATATTATATATATATATATATATATATATACACACGTACTTGTATGTTTGTGTATGTGTGTGTGTGCTCTATCTTTGTGTACATACATATATGTAAAGACATACAAACATACACTCACACATATATTTCTAAATATCTGTGCGTGCCTGTCTATAACGAAAACCAAAATGAAGAATGATAATCAACATCATTTAAGCGGAACACTTGAAAATTGCAAACGTTAACGCAATGGCATCCTTTCTGAAGTAATGTTTGTTTGTTAGAAACATATTTAAACCATTACCTGAGGAGGTGCATTTTATATTTCAGATGGATCATAATGATTACAGAACTTCTCACCAATGCATTACGAGTGTATATATGCGCCGAAACAATTGTAGGGATTTTTAAATAAAGAATTATTTGGAACTCTTGTTCGGAATATTTTTCTGTTTCTCAGATCAGTGACTGTGTATCATTTTAAAATGTACATCTTTCGAGCAAGAGTTTAATGGCGCCATTTCTAGACGAGCAGTTATTCTGTGCTGATGAAATGAAATAACTCAGAAACCATTGGAACGCAGATATTGCTTTGAGCTGAGTGGGGACGCTAAACTCCCTTGTTCGAAAATATAAGAACGCAGATAGTGTGTCGTATAGTCAGCTGGAGACGATGCTTCCTGGGTCTAAATAACAGCAACAATCGTCCTAACCAGAACTGCCACATTATGATGGCAAATAATCTCTCTGTCTTTCTCTCTCTCTCTCTTTATATATGTATTTTATGTATATATATATGTGTATGTATATATATATATATATATATATGTGTGTGTGTGTGTGTGTGTGTGTATTACACACACATGTATATTAGTGTCTGTGTGCCTGAGTGAATTGGTTTGACTTTTATATACAAACAATACGAACATGTTTATACACTTATGTAGATACACAAGACAGAAAGATTTCACATATACCTACACCCAATAAATATATGTGAATGTGTGTACATGTGTATATACATATCTAACATATGTGAGAGTGATTGTGTATGTATATATATCCAGGTGTGAGTATATATATAGAGAGAGAGGCTCACTTCAAGTGAGTGTATATGTGTATATCCAGGCTCACTTCATATTCATATATCTTTGTCAATTTTACAGCCATTTCCCCATGCCAACTCTAACCACTAACCCCACCCCAGATACCCAAACATCTTTACCTCCCTTACTCACATAAAATCACTTAAACTGCAAACACTTAAACACCGACCAACCAAAGAATTTGTTGTATATTGTTGTTTCTTTTTATTTCAGCATTTTTTTATCCGGTTTTATTTCTAATGCTACGAAAACTATTTTATTAATGTATTTCTGTGGCCTCTGCGTACGAGGTGTAAACCTACTTAGGCATGTGTGTGAGCGTGTCTGTGTGTTTCTCTATCAATCTGTGTCTATCTGTCAGTCTCGCGCTCTCTCCTTCTCTCTCACTTTCTCTCTCTTTTTCTCTGTGCTGATATCTATCTATCTATCTATCTATCTATCTATCTAATATATATATATATATATATATATATATATATATATATACTCTTACTCTCTCTTTTTACTCTTTTACTTGTTTCAGTCATTTGACTGCGGCCGTGCTGGAGCACCGCCTTTAGTCGAGCAAATCGGCCCAGGGACTTATTCTTTGTAAGCCCAGTACTTATTCTATCGGTCTCTTTTGCCGAACCGCAAAGTGACGGGGACATAAACACACCAGCATCGGTTGTCAAGCAATGCTAGGGGGACAAACACAGACACACAAACAAATACACACACACATATATATATATATACATATGTACGACGGGCTTCTTTCAGTTTCCGTCTACCAAATCCACTCACAAGGCATTGGTCAGCCCGGGGCTATAGCAGAAGACACTTGCCCAAAATGCCACGCAGTGGGACTGAACCCGGAACTATGTGGTTGGTTAGCAAGCTTCTTACCACACAGCCACTCCTGCGCCTATATATATATATATATCAGTCTGTCTGTCTATCCCTCTATCTCCACGTCAGTAAATTTATGCTTGTGCATATGTATGTATTTATATGTCCATTTACATATGATCGCGCACCCTCCATATGTGTGTGTGCGCGATGTGTGTAAACACTCATATCCTCTAGTCTTTTAGCAAACGAAAGAAATTGCCATTCGAAGTTGTATGTGGTATTCAATAATGAGTTTACACACCTGTACATTACTTAATGTTTCCTGGGCATCGAACATGCCTCATCATCCAGTGCTGAAACTCAAGGTGCATAGAGTATTAAGACATTTTGAAATGGCTTCTATTTTCACGTATAGCTATTCTAAATTCCTTTTAAATTCACTCCGCTCTGACAGCAAACATGTGTTAATGTTGAATGACGTGATCTGCATACATGAAACTTTATGTAATATGTATCTAAGTGAAACTAAGGCTTATGAACTACCTTAACGTTTAGTGTTGTTACGCTTTAAAGCGCATAAAAAAAAATGCCGGAGTTTATTTTTAACGTAAGTGACGGTGAAAGATGTCAGGCTCCAAATCTAGAGGTCAGTAGCCCGACATGGGTGTTACGCGCTCATCTAGTTGTCTAAAAGGCGATCTTGGCGTTACAGGCCAATTCTTGATTCACTTTTGCCCCAGGAAAAATGCAGCAGTGTCTGTGAAATGAGATGTGGCTTAATGTGCCCAAGGAGCAACTACAAGCTTTGCTCACTGCTCAGGTTTCTCGGGGAATGATTACTTTGTGTACCGCCAGCAGCCACACATAAAATCTCGACTTTGTCTACTCTCTGATGAAGGTCAAGAAACCGAAACGTTATACACTCCACATGACCATTAAATCCACTCCATATTCCACGAACATACCATTAGTAGTATCATATGTGGCAGCACAGCACAGTTATTTTAGTATTAGTAATTGTACAAACATTATCATTAGCAGTTACTATTGACACACATTAGTATTCGTGGTTGTTGATATACAACGGTATTTCACAGTTGCTGTGGTATGGGCAGTGGTTTCCCCGAAACAGTAGCAGTGGTATTCACAGTATATAAACATCACAGTGTTTAGTAGTTATTTACATAGCATTACATAGATTCATAAAGATATAATACAACTGCAATATTAGCAGAAGTATAATACAGTAACAGCATTATTTGGCATTACTTTTACTACTAGTAGGAGTAGTTGTAGCAGTAGCAGCAATTGTAGTAGTGGTAGTAGTAGTAATGGCGGTGGCGGCGGTGGTGGTGGGCATCGTGATGGAGGCGCCGGTGTTGACGACAGAGGCGGCAGTTGCACGGCAATGGCGCTGGAACAGTGGCGGTGGCAGTGGAGACGGCCGCAAGTGTGGTTGTGGTGGTAGTGTTGGTAGTAGTTCTTGTGGAACGTTCTGCGGAGGAAAACAATAGTAGTGCTTGCTCGTGGTGATATTATTATTATTATTAGTAGTAGTAGTAGTAGTAGTAGTAGTAGTAGTAGTATAGTAGTAGTAGTAGTAGTAGTAGTGATAGTAGTGGTGGTGGTGGTGGTAGTAGTAGTAGTAGCAGCAGTAGTAGTAGTAGTATAGTAGTAGTAGTAGTAGTAGTATAGTAGTAGTAGTAGGTGTTGTGATCATAATGGCAGTAGTTACGGTGGTGGTTGTGGTAGTAGTAGTAGTAGTAGGTGTTGTGATCATAATGGCAGTAGTTACGGTGGTGGTTGTGGTAGTAGTAGTAGTAGTAGTAGTAGTAGTAGTAGTAGTGATAGTAGTGGTGGTGGTGGTGGTGGTAGCAGTAGTAGTAGTAGTAGTAGTAGTAGTAGTAAGTAGTAGTAGTAGTAGTAGTAGTAGAATTGCCAGCAGTAGTCGAAACATTACTTAGTAGTAGTAGTAGTAGTAGTAGTAGTGTTAAAAGTCATTTCTCATCCGTCTGTTTTTCTGCTACCGCAGTCTGTCAACCTACTGACCCCACTTCAAAAGCCACAAACACAACAAAACTTCTACTTTTTAGTCAGGTCAAGAGGCAAGATGAGTGTTAATTTCACATAAAATTTACACTGAGTTCAGATTAACATCACAAATACTTCGATGGGGTTTCCAAATGTCAACACTTTATAGAAGAACTTATAAAGATAATTGTATTTTAGCAGGGTATTTTTTTCTTATTATTTTGTTTTTGGTTTTATTACTGTGTGCGTGTGTGTGTTCACCTCATGATAATAATAATAATAATAATAATAATAATAATAATAATAATAATAATCGGTAATGATATTAATAATTGTGTAGGTGGCAGTCAAAAACTCAATATTAGATTTATAGTCATTTTATCGACTCCGGAAGAATAAAAAATCAAAGCTTAATTCTATCGGCGTGATTTGAACCCAAAACGTAAAACGCTGTAATTAAATACTGCATGACACCCCACTGTTTTTTCTTATTATATTATGAATATATTATGAATAAAGACTTTTTTATTAGCACAAGAAAGGCAACAGGGAAATTACTAAGACAAAACGTAAAACTAGATGGGGTTTGGTGGGTATATGCGGTAAACTAGTGGTAGGGCAAGGAAAAGACCTTTTAGATTTGTTCATGGTACCAATTTGAAAGCTTCCCGGAAGGAAATTCTGTATGGTAGACCCACTGTATGGTAGACCCACTGTATTGTAGACCCACTGTATGATAGCTTGGGCAAACTTCTTGTAATACAGCGCCGAGACGATCAATGCATTCGGGGTGAATTAGGTATAAGGAAACTGTCTGTAAGTCCGTCGTCTACATGCACAGATACACATACACAGATACACATAGACACACACACGTACGCGCTCACACACACACACACACACACACACATAAGGTGTGGGTGCGTGGTTAGAAACTTGCTAACCAGCCACATGGTTCCGGATTCAGTACCACTGCGTGACACATTGGACCGGTATCTTCTACTGTAGCGTCGAACCAACCAAAGCCTTGTGAGTGGATTTCGTGGATGGAAACTGAAAGAAGCCCGTTGTGTGTGTGTGTGTATGTGTGTGCGCGCACGCTCTTCATCACCACTTCACAATCGGTGTTGGTGTGCTCACGTCCCCGTAACTTAACTTTTCGGCAGAAGAGACCGACAGAATAAGTACTAGGCTTCAAAAACAAGTCCTAGGGGCGATTTATTCGA
This sequence comes from Octopus sinensis, assembly GCF_006345805.1. Classification (NCBI taxonomy): domain Eukaryota; kingdom Metazoa; phylum Mollusca; class Cephalopoda; order Octopoda; family Octopodidae; genus Octopus; species Octopus sinensis. Next base: position 177,980 of record NW_021834487.1, read on the forward strand.
CTAAAACCCTTTAAGATGGTGCTCCAGCATGGCCACAGTCAAATAACTGAAGCACATAAACGAATAAAAGAATATATTGTTTTGTATTATTATATATTTAGTGGCACATTTGGCAAGTGTCTCCTAATATAGCCTTGGGCTCACCAAAGCATTGTGAATGGATTTGGTAGACGGGAAACTGAAAGAAGCCCATTCGTATATATATATGTGTGTGAGTGAGCACGAGAGTGTTTTGTGTCTATGTTTACATACCCGTAACTTAGCTGTTTCACAAAAGAGACTAGCAGAATGAGAACCAAGCTTTAAATAAATCGATGCACTCCACTAAAAATTTTTCAAGAAGTTGTCCCAGCATGGCTGCAGTGTAATGACCTCCACAAGGAAGAGATAGAAAGAGCCAAAAATGTATATATATATATATATATAATATATGTAAAAGTAAAAGAATATACAAACTGTGACAAGAACGTGAAAGATTTAGAAGACGACACAAAAAACACGGACGGGACATTCGAAGCCCTCAATCATCAGTCAAGAACCGGATCATCTTCGCAATTTCGGCTGATTAATCTTATATATATATATATGTGTGTGTGTGTGTGTGTGTGTGTGTGTGTGTGTGGTGTGTGTGTGTGTGTACATAGATTTCTCTTTCTGTTTGTGTCTTTCCTCCACTGCTTGACAACCGGTGGTATTTGATTACGTCACTTGGCGATTCGGTAGAAGTTACAGAATACGTACCAAACAATATAAAAAAACAAAAAAAACAGGAAGTACTAGGGGTCGATTTATTCGGCAAAACTCTTCAAGGTTGTGCCCTAGTATGGCTGCAGTCCAAAGACTGAAGCAAGGAATAGACAAAAGGTAAAATATATACCTATGTCCAGAACGTCTCTCAGACCGTACAATCGGCTTTCTGAGATTGAATACTTTTGATTATCCTAAGAATCCAGGATTCGAGTTGAACTCGAACTTTCTCCTAAAGATGTAATAACTAAGTCAATATATTCGAATAGCAAAATCTCTACCGAAAAATGTTTTCAAATAAATTGAAAATACAAGCAAGTTCCCACCTACAACATGTATCTATGTATCTTAAAATTTCGTATCTTTTGAAAATCTGGCTGCTTCTTATATCAATTGTTTTTCTTAAATAAATTTCCAACAAATATTCAGCTGCTTTCATGCATCAGTCATGCTCATATACATATACATATGATGTGTGTGTGTGTGTGTGTGTGTGTGTGTGTGTGTGTGTGTGTGTGTGTGTGTTTATCTACGTATGTAGATACGGATAGAACAAGCATCAGGCTTTTAAAAAATGCCGGGGCGGTGTGTTCAAATTCACTCTTCAAAGCGATTCCCCTCGACATAGCCGAGGCATGGACGCAGTTGTATGACTGAAAGAAGTTACACACACACACACACACACACACACACACACACACACACACGCATACACGCACACACACACACACAACACACACACACACACACACACACACACAAACATACACACTCAGATGTATAGATATGTGTGTGTGTACCCCAGAATAGTTGCAATCATATCACAGGGCCTTATTTTGCTGCTACGCCTATGCTGCAATTGTGGTGTTCGCGAATGAAAATATGTTTCTTGGCTACGTGAATAAGTAAGTGAACAACAACCTGGGACATTTAACATCAGGATTTGCTGTCGCATATAAAAACAATCTGCGTTGGCCTTTTACAATCAACAACAGTAATAATTACAGACTTGGAGAGAGATACTGCTCTGAAATTACAAATAACTATTGGAACGGCAACATGTGATTTTCCTAGCATATCTGAAATTATTTACGTTATCTTCATGGCGATGGAGTTTCTTGGTCATCTATCCTAGGCCATTTGTCTGGGACATCCGCTTAAGCCGTCTGAATGGAGACACATGTAGCTGAGCTGCCTCAGCATTCTGCAAAGCGTGTAGGTGAGAAAAGTGGCTGCTTTTTAGGGTACAAGAAGATTATAAAAGATTGAATTATGCTACGGCTTGACGCTTATTGTTTGCTTAATAGATCGATCGCGTGAAACTATTGTGGTTCGTTCGGGATGTCTGCATATGTAAGTTGTGATTCAGAGAAGCAACGCGAGCCAGGTAGTAATAAATTACGGAATCAGTGACGTATTCTCTATCACTATCCTACCTATTACGGAATTTCCTCCATCAGCCTATTCCGGTGGAAGTTTTGAGTTTCTGCTCGCAAACAAGTTCATCCGAACGACTGGACCGAACCAAAGCGTTTAACCTTATTCTTGGTCCTGTCTCAGATACTGACGAGTTTGAATTTGCCCAAAGTTATATTTAATTTGCAGTATATTATTCCTTGGTCAAACGCTTGGAACATAGGCCTGAAAATTAGACTATTTATATTAAATGCCCACAGTTATATTTATACCGAACTGTACATGGGTATAACAACTTAATTTTTATTTTTAAATCTTCCAAACTTTTGGCCACAACTGTATATTTATGTTTTTCCTCGTAACCAATCGGTAAGTCAAGTTTGTTTTTATATCTTATCGTCTTTTACCTTTTTTAAATCGTCTATATTCTTTTTCTGTAGGGAAAAGACTTGAAATTTGCGGGGAGGGTCTCTAGTCGGTTATATCGACTTTCCTGTGCAACTAGTGCGTATTCTACCGACCTTGAAATGATAAATGAAAAAGTTGACCTCGGTGGGATTTGAACTCAGAATGTAAAGAGCCGGAAGAAATACCGCTAAGCGTTTTTCCTGACATGCTAGCGATTCTACTAAGCCACCGCTCTTTACACGGTATATACACAATATATTACATCAATGATGGAGCCAATACGTCATAAATGGGAAAGTTGTTAACAATCAGAGACGAAGTACATAAGAATATGTGCCGAGAAATATAATTAATGTTTAATTTTACGAATTCATAATTACGCACGCGATCGCATCAAGCAACTTTAATTAAAACGTTAAAATGCATTAATTAAGCACATAGTTGTAATGATTTAAATGCCGAAATGCCAAAGCTGCTACAGAGTCAAATATTTGAAATATAATTCTTACCTAAGCATCTTAATGAAGTTGGTTCTACCTAAGCACCGAATGAAGTTGGTTCTACTTTGTTTTGGAACTTTCGGTGATGTTATATATAGGATTAATGTTTTTACAATTCCTTGTTCGTTTGCAAAATTATAAGGTCTAAATCACGGCTTCTCGGCTAAATTTAAAGTTGAGAAATATTGTTCGCATCGATAAGAATGAAGCAATTTTTTTTAGTGGATGAGTCCACGAAAGTAGTTTTTTTTTCTTCTTTTTTCAGTATCACAGATAAAGATAACGCTGTATGGTTTAGATGTTCACTTTGCAACCAGTATTTTCGGTTTCAGTCCCACTGCGCGGATCCTTGAGAAAGTGTCTTCCTGTATAGTCCCTGATCGAACAGTACCTCGTGAATGAATTTAAAAAATGAAAACTGTGTGAGAGCCTGTTTTGTATACGCATGTATATCTATATGTGTATATCTGTTTTCATGACTCTGTTTGTCCCCACACAGCTTGATAACTAGTGTTAATTTGTTTAAGTTCTAGTAACATAGCAGTTGAAAGAAATTTACAGAATAAGTAGTACCAGACCTTAAAAAAGTACTAAGATCTATCATATCCACTGAAACCCGCCAACGCGGAACTCCAGCCTGGCCGCATTGCAATGACTAAAATAAAATGTAAAAGATAAACTCCTCAAGATATTCTAGTTGTAGTTCTACGAATGTAATTTTTTTGTTTGTTTATTTTGTTTACAGTTGTGCCAGGAACTAGAGTAGAATAAAGTCAGAGCTCCTGATAATGGCCGAAATGCGAAAAATTAAACTGATTCAACTTTTGTAATTGTAAATTCCTTTATGTAGTTAATGATATCCACCAAGTATTACAAACCACGTAACCAACAAGCGAGCCTCCATGGAGTCATCAAGCATGCTAGAAATATCAGCTAAACATACCTGAAGTTACACTTTATAGTCTAAGAAATGGAAAGATCACATTGAATAATATGGTCACAGACACAACGTCTGGAATAAAAGATAAATTGGTTCTAGCTGGAATTCCTTTGATCATAAGTTTGTTCGATCAAGACTGACTAAGCTTCAACAACAACAACAACAACAACAACACTTTTGGTTTCCGAAGTTCGAAACGGGAATGCCTTTAATATCGACGAGGAGATTCTTTTCATCTTATACTTCACAGGAGCCCTTGGCCAGTGAACAGCACAATAGTATAATAAATTACCGCAGTCTACTTCAAGGTAACTTTAAAATTTCTATAAATTCTCTATTGCTCGATAACTTCATTTTGTGCAGAATAAATACTTTTCCATACCACTTTCATCAAATTGCTCATTCGCAGACACAGCACACAATCGTTTTGTTGAAGAAAATAAAGACACATTAGTAAAGTATTACTATTCTTTTGTGGGTTTAGGTTTGTTGGTTCTTTCCGAATTAAAGCGATAAGTTCTTCCCGAATTCCTATAATGTGTATTTTTTGTTTTGTCTTGTTTTGTTTTGTTTTGTTTTGTTTTTCTTTTATGCTGAGTAAAATCGAAATCTCTTTTGTTGACCTGACCTCAGAAAAAATATATCGTTACCCGCCTTCCTCAGTAGCACTGTGCAAACACATGTACATGAGTAAATCTCGTATCCTAAGTGCAACTATAACTATATATACTGTATACGAGGGGGTACCCAAAAGTAACCGGAAACATTCTTTGTGTGACAAACCCGTTATAGTTCAGTCTCCCGCCATAATAAGTCACTTGATGCGACCCTCAGGCAACAGTATGCCGACTGACGTTGTTGAGTGTAGTTGTACTGCCACATGATGCGTACTTGTTTTGCAGTGCTTCTCCCCTGTTCGTCGATTGTACCGATGTTTCAAACGAAGGAACAGCGTGCTTCCATGAAGTCCTGCTTTCTGCTGGGGGAAAACGGCGGCCGAAACAGTTGTCATGATTCAAACTTCAAACAACTTACGAAGGACGCTGCCAGGAGGAAAACACAAGTTTACGAGTAGTTCTCATGCTTTACGAACGGTCACTTGTCGCATGAAGACCAACCTCGTTCAAGACGATCGTCAACCTCACGAACGAATGAAAACATCATGGAAATTCATGAACTGATCATGGAGGACCGTCACCGAACAATTGACTAACTTGTTGATATGACTGGTGTATCTTGGAGCAAGGAATTTTTGAGCAAGGGACACATTATTTATAGGCGCAGGAGTGGCTGTGTGATAAGTAGCTTGCTTACCAACCACATGGTTCCGGGTTCAGTCCCACTGCGTGGCACCTTCGGCAAGTGTCTTCTACTATAGCCTCGGACCGACCAAAGCCTTGTGAGTGGATTTGGTAGACAGAAACTGAAAGAAGCCCGTCGTATATATGTATATGTATATATATATATATGTGTCTGTGTTTGTGTGTCTGTGTTTGTCCACCCCAACATCGCTTGACGATCGATAGTGGTGTGTTTACGTCCCCGTAATCTAGCGGTTCGGCAAAAGAGACTGATATAATAAGTACTAGGCTTACAAAGAATAAGTCCTGGGGTGGATTTGCTGGAGTAATGAAGGTGCTCCAGCATGGCCGCAGTCAAATGACTGAAACAAGTAACAGAGTAAGGAATTGCGAATGAAAATAATTGCAGCAAAATTCGTGCCACGCTTGCTCACGGAAGATCAAAAGCAGTCACGACCGAATGCCTGTCGTGAACTGAAAAAAACAGTTGGAAGTTGATCCGGACCGGGCCTTTTTTTGAATGTCATCGCTGGTGACGAAAGCTAGTGCTACGAAATTTTCATATGTGGAAATAGTGAAGAGAAAAACGCCTAAGGTGTTAAAAGGCATCAGTTCGCAAGAGTTCCAACACTGCTTCGAACAGTGCAAAACGCGTCTGGACCGATGCATTGATTCAAATGGAGAATACTCTGAAAGAGATAAAAGGTAAACGTGTAAAACTAAGTGATTAAAATAATATTGTAAAATTCCGGTTTCTTTCGGGTACTCCCTCGAATACTATATTTGCTAACTTATTTTACGAATAAAGCAAAATTCTTTGACACTGCTTGATATTTTGCTGTATACTTCGAAATTGGCAACCATATATCTTTATATTTTGACACTGTTATTGATATTGTTAAATACGTCTTTTATACATTCACAAGCAACTGTCCTCTTCAATATACTAATATTCCTACATGTATTCCGAAGTGCTGCATTATGGAATTTCGGCCGTGTTTCGTGGTCTGCTACCACACCAGCTCTTTTATATCATCCAGTTAGCTCAAGACATCATCAGGAGAAACCACGTCCGGTTTCGGCTCCTATTCTTCTACCGTTTTGACGTGGCGCCCCCCTCATCTTTCGGAGGTGTCTTCAGCTCTGGTGTTGGGTGCATACCTTCTTTATTCTTCTTTCTTCTGTTCCATGGCCTCTTCGCTGTAGCATCAACGGGTGTCAGTGGGCGACTGACTGCCCTGTCAAATTTTACTCTCCTTATTAGTTTTCTCAGCTACGAGCTAGAAAAAAACAAATCTTCTTTTGAATAGCGTTGCCATTTTTCTGTCAATGAAGCTCTTAGCCCCCACTGCCAGGTGGTAATACTCGACATTCCGTCCCTGTTCTCTGCACTCTTCGATTAGTTTTTCGTACCTCTTCTCCTTTCGCTTCTCTGCATTGTCGATGTTCTCTTTTCATAGCACTTGTCAGTTCTTGCAAAATTCCTATTCTCCGTTCTCTGTCCCATTGGACTAAATCTGGTCTTTTTGTCGTTTTTATGAGTGGAAATGTTACTAGTCTTTCCAAATCCGTGGCCAGCTCCCAGTATCCCCTCCATCTTTCGTCTATCTCGTATGTTTTATTTGTAGGCCTGGTTTTATATTCTTTTCCCTCCTTCTGAAAGTATACTTTCCTGTGCTTTTCCACTTTTGGGTACTCTCCCCTATTGTATCTCTCGATCTTCTCCTTGAGTGCTGCGCTTATGACGCTGAGGACATGATTATGACGCCATGTGTACTTTCTAGTGCTAGTCTGCAATTTGACAGAACATGTCTAACCGTCGTTTTCTCTCCGCATCTACCTTCATCAGTTGTTTTATGTTCCACCGAACTAAGATGACGGTAGAACGTCGAAGGTAGACTTGATCAGGAACATCGCTTGACAACCGATGCTGGAGTGTTTACGTCCCCGTAACGTAACGGTTCGGCAAAAGCTACCGATTGAAGAAGTACTGGGTTTACAAATAATAAGCCATGGGGTCGATTTCCTCGACTAAATGCGATGCTCCAGCATGGCCACAGTCAAATGACTGAAACAAGTAAAAGAGTAAAAGAGTAATTAACTGGATATTCACCTCTATAACAATTATTTCCATAAACACATCACTTACCGAGTGGAATTTCAAAGTTTCTTGTGAACCAACGAGGGAATATCTATGCAATCGCTACTCGATCCTAGAAAAAGCAAATAACCTTTTTCAGAACTCTCACTCTAATCACACCTTACTCGCAATCTGAAAAGAGGGCAAGATATATTTGATGATGCATCTAAGAGCATAGACGTGGCGGGTCACGGTCAGAAGGCCTATAATCCTAGAGCTAGATCAAGGCTCAACCAGGAGGTAAGTAACAACAACAACAACAATAAAAATAAAAACTACTAAAACTACATATGAACGTTTCATTTGGTGTTTTCGTTGGATAATATCTGGAAATTGTGTTACGCACTCGTTGCTAGATGAAATATCTAAATGTTGTAGAAAGTACGAAGTGGAATAATTAATTTTGAGCAATATTAATCAATTTCATCAACTGATGCCTGCTCAGGAGCAAAGACTGATTGATAGTCAATTATTTCGAAATAATTTTGCTCGAGTTTAATCAATTTAGAAAAAATTAAATCAACTTCAATTCAGCACTGCAATCTAGCGTAAAAACTCATTGGTAATATTGTTGTCGTAGTAGTAGTAGTAGTAATAGAGTAGTCGACTCGTTGTCGTCGTAGTCATTGTTGTTAAACCTCGGCTTTTTCCTGATCATGTAAACCTTTAATCAAAGTCATTGCAGCTGTGACTATCCCGGTTTTGTTTAGTGTTGTCTTGTTGAATTTATTTCTTTTTACATCCTATATCTTGAACTACATTTATCAATAGGTCGTTCCTTTTTCAAGACGGCAGAAAGGTTCGGCGACTGCATAGAGAGTCATTAGTTGACTCGTTGCCGATGTTGTTGATGCTTGTTTTTGTTGAAGACTCCAAGTCGACTGTGATAGAGCAAACCTCTGATGAGTCATAATCTACCTATGACACTTTCTATTTTTTTTCTTTTGAATTGTTTCAGTCATTTAACTGCGGCCATGCTGGAGCACCGCCTTTAAGTCGACCAAATCTACCCCAGCACTTATTCTTTGTAAGCCTAGTACTTATTCTATCGGTCTCTTTTTGCCGAACCGCTAAGTTACGGGGACGTAAACACACCACCATCGATTGTCAAGCGATGTTGGGGGTCAAGCACAGACACACAAACATAGGCACACACATACATATACATATATATACACATCGACCAAATCCACTCACAAGGCTTTGGTCGGCCCGAGGCTATAGCAGAAGACATTTGCCCAAGGTGCCACGCAGTAGGAATGAACCCGGAACCATGCAGTTGGTAAGCTAGCTACTTACCACACAGCCACTCCGGCGCCAATATATTCGATTATTTTTCAAACTGCATTCCGGAATACATTATCAAATACGTGTTCTTTTTTAAAAGCTGCAACGGTGTGTTTAGAAGTAAATCTGACGGATATTTGTTTCACCTAAATACGGATTGCAAAGTGGCTGCGATAGTAATGTTGTTTGTCCCTAGGTCACAAAAATGTATGATCGATGGTCTGTTGTCTTAATTTGTTTTGTCAGATCTATTGCATCTACGACCGTGTAATAAAATGTGTTCGTCATATATTTGGATTGTAACGAGAATTTGGAAAGGTAATTGGTTGCTTTTCTACCATGTAGAAAATCCCTCGTTAGCTTTACCTGTTGATTAGTCTTTCAGTGGTTAATTATAATTTACTGATTCACAAGTCAAAGAGCTATCCTGCATGGCCGCAATCAAAAGACTGAAACAAGTAGAATAAATAAATATATATATATTCTTGAAAACAGGCGCTGATGTGATGTGTGCTAAGTGTTCAGTCCCACTGCGTGGCACCTTGGGCAACAATCTTCTACTATACCCTCCGGCCGACCACAATCTTGTGAGTGGATTTGGTAGATGGAAGCTGAAAGAAGCCCGCTGTATATACATATATAATATATATATATATATATATAGATAGATAGATAGATAGATAGATAGATAGATAGATAGATAGATAGATAGATAGATAGATAGACAGATACATACATACATGCACACGTACACACACACACGCACACACACACACACACACGCACACACACACACACACGCACACATATATACACAGGCATAACTCGGGTTAAGTCGTTTCGATTTAAGTTGTTCTCAATTGTACGTCGGCTTCTTAAAAAATATTATATGGAAAAATAAAAATCAAGTTAAGTCATTTTACTCGACTTTACGTCTGTTCGCCACAAATATTGGAATCGTAAAATCATTAGAAAAACGTGAGAAGCACATGAAATCATGTTACTGTACAATAAATAAGAATAAAAGCATATAAAATCATAATAAAAAAAGCGTACAATAGATGTTAAGATAATCACCATAAAGTAGTGTAGCTTAGTGAACGAAATCATGAAATCCCGAAAACATCGAATTGTATGTGCGTATTGGTAAATTTAAAATAATTTATTTATTTTATTTATTTATTTAATTATTTTTGCTATTGCGAAATAATAATAATTACTGAATTTGTTTATTAAGCTTAAAAAAGTCTTTTATTTTACCATGTCTTATTGCATAAATAAAGCGTACGCGGTGTGCGGTAAACACCGCCAAATTGTATTCGTAAACTTATATTACTTCTTTTTTTTTTTTTTACTGTACTGTATTAGATATAAATGTCTGTTTCTAAGCTTAAAATATGTTTCTATTAGCCACGTGTTATTGAAAATGCATTCATAAATAAAGTACAGAAATGGGAATGGTTATTATCGGTTTAGCCTAGAGACAAGTAAATTTGGCTTTGCCTAGCCTCGAGACATGATAATTCGACTTAAGTCGCTTTTCGTACAAGGTTTACGAAAAATAAGCCCTGGGGTCGATTTCTCCGACTAAAGCCCGTTAAGGTGGTGCTCCAACATGGTCGCTGTCAAATGACAGAAACGAGTAAAAGGATGAAAGAATAAAAGAATATTATATCTGTGTGTGTGTGTGTGTGTGTGTATGCGTATTCTTTTAATCATTTACATATTTTATCCCTATGGCTGCTGTGGTCATGCTGGATATATATATATATATATATATATTATATATATAATATATATTATATATATATATATATATATATATACACATATATTCAGATCTGCACTCATATCAGAACACTGACGCGTCCATCATTGAGCCGATGCATATCAAATTGCATTTGATGACGATGACTTCGACGACGCCGACGATGATGAGAGAGAGAGAGGGAGAGGTTTAGAGAAAAATAGAAGGATTCGGAATGAGAAGCAACGGAGAAGGGTAGAAGAGAGGCAAAGAACCCAGGGGAAGAAATGAAGAGACGGAATAGGTGAGAAGGAATAGGAGAAAGGTAAGAGGGATTGCAGCATAAGGATACAGGAAGTAGCAATACGGAAAAGGAGGAGAAGGAGGAGAAGGAAGAGTATGTTCAAGGATAAAGGACGAAGAAGAGCAGGAGGAGGAGGAAGGGAAACAAGGAGGGAATGGAGAAGGAGGAAGAGGAGGAAGAGGAGGAAGATGATAGAGAATCGTTTGAGCGGAAGGTGTTGGGAGAAGAGGAAGGAAACTTAATTAACTTTGATTATTTCCACACCATTAAGACTAGGTTATCAGTAAGCTTAATCAGGACTCCTTAATCAATATGGTGTCGTAGTAACTGTTGTTGTTGTTGCTGTTGCGGTGGTGGTGGTGGTGGTGGTGGTGTGGTGTGGTGGTGGTGGTGGTGGTGGTTGTGATGGTGGCGGTGGTGGTTGTTGTCGTTGCGTACATGCTAATGTTCGTGTTGGTGGCTGTTGTGCTTGTTGGCCACAACAGCTACAGTGGCCGTGTGATCTGCTCCTGTTTTTGTTGTTGTTGTTGACGGTGACGATGACGATCATGACGATGTTGATGTTGATGATGGTAGTGGTTGTGGTGGTGGTGGTGAGGGTAATGAAGATCACTGCGATAATACAAACGGTTTTACCCTGTGATTAGTCACGCTACGTTAGTTATGCATGCGCATGTATATATGTATGTATGCATAAATGTTTGCACGTAGTAGTGTATGTACGCATGCATATATATATACATACATACATATATATATACATATACGTATATAAATATCTGTATACAAGAATCTATTCATATATACATACATACATATGTTGGCATATTAGCCGGTATGTGTAAGTACAAACTCACAGAGAACAACATTGATATTCAGATGCATACACACACTCAAACACAAAATCATATCAAACGTATTGCTTTCACGGACATGTATCACGAATGCAGAGATTGCGCATAGGTACACGAATGACTGTATGACTTAGAAGCGTGCCTGGCAATCACACTGTCTTGTATTCGGTTTGACAGCGTGGCATTTCGACAAATGTCCTGTACTGTATAACTTTGGGCCGATCACTATATATATATATATATAAATAATAAATATTAGGGAATAATTTGAAACTGACTTATTGGAAGTCCACCTGAAGATTGTCGATCAAGACAAGAAACAATTGTAGTGGCGGTTTTTTTGACTATTTATTAAAATTTTATGTATTGATTAAGTC
>NW_021834487.1:195000-210000 GCF_006345805.1 Octopus sinensis
CGCTCTCTTTCTCATATAGGTAATACCTCAAATTTTAATCCACAAGGAAATCTTCATATTGAAACAATGGTAGAATATTTTATAGTTTCAACAGAGACGATAAACATCCGACATCGATAGAATAATAATGAAGCAAATAATTCGAAAGAGAGCATCACTACCCTAGCTACTCTGTCAACTACGAAGCCGCTGACTCGAACTGCAATATTTTTTTAAAATCACACTACTATGAGGGACAAAACCATATCTTCGCACACTGATAAATTTAAATTTAGAAAAACAGTTGTGTGAAGTCTTAACTAACGCCCTAATACTAAAATATACTAGCTTATACTTGCTTATAAAAACAGTAACATGAAAGAACAAAACAATATAATTATTAATAAGAAATATTCTATAATAAAACTTCTTAAGTTCTCAAGCATAATTGTAGACAAGCCTCTGACAGTACTTCGAAGGTAAGCGCCTATTATGCGATGTATTAACGTTAACTAACATTAGCTCTTGTTTTAAGAAACTTTATAGATATACTTTAATAACAGAAAATGATGAATGATAACTTCTCTAATACAATAGAAAGAAGGACTAGGATTTGCGCAAAAGGGAATTCAAAACACACCGAGCAGATGAGATTTCTTAAACGAAAAAGTGAATCTGTGATTCTGTAAAAGCTAAAGTTTTAAATCTTTCCTCGCAACAAGTCCAAGTCAACAGATATTAAGATCGCAACTTTGGTCTTAATTAGAATTATCAAACAAAACAGACGCGTATGCTATATTAACGTCTCAATTATCGGATCGTAAATAATTATATAAAATAATTGTGACCATTTGATGCAAGCATATACAGGGTTATTTTGTCCTTTAGGTTGAATAATCAGACACCATACAGGTGTCTCAAGAATATACACGGATACATGAAAAGCTGAACAATGGCTAGATGGATTTAAGTTGTATATATGCATCTTTGTACGCATGTATACATGTACTTATCCGTTAATGTAATTTTCGAAAGGATTCTATTATGTATATTACATTCACATAATCCTCTTTAGGACGAGGTATATAAATATGTTTATCTATGTATATGTATACATATGAAAGTGTGTATGTATATATATTTATGAGTAAATATATATATATATGAATATATGTCTAAGTATGTTTAAATGTATTACAGGCGCGTGGTTTTAGAGGTTAGAGTGTTGCACAAATGATCGCAAGATTCTGTTCTCGATTCCCGGACAGAGTGATGTGTTGTATACTTGAGCAAAACACTTCATTTTACAATGACTATGGAACCTGATGCGGCCCCTGACCCTGACAGGTCATATCAAACCGTCCAACCCATGCCAGCATAAATATATATATATATAGCACACACATAAGTATCTATTCACATACGCATATATATAAACACACACATACATAATACATACGTACATCATATATGTGTGTGTTCTTTTTTTCTTTTTCTTTTTTTAATATTTTACAGCCATTTGACTGTAACCATGCTGGAGCAGCGCCTTTAGTGGAACAAATCGACCCCAGAACTTATTCTTTGTAAGCCTAGTACTTATTCTATAGGTCCCTTTGCCGAACCGCTAGGTTATGCGGACGTAAAACACACCAGTATCGGTCGTCAAGCGATGGTGGGGGGACAAAGACAGACGCACAAACATACACACATACATAAACACACACACACCACACACATACACACACACACACATATATATATATAGTTTATGATACAAGTTGATACGACGGGCTTCTTTCAGTTTCCGTCAACCAAATCCACTTACAAGGGTTTGGTTGGCCCGAGGCTATAGTAGAAGACACTTGCTCAATGGGCCACGGAGTAGGACTGAACCTCGAACCATGTGGTTGGTAAGCAAGCTACTTACCACACAGCCACTCCTGGTGTAGATATGCGTATATATGTCGTCATTTAATCCTAAATAATTTCTATATGTCGGCCTAAATGTTAGAGCTCACAATTAAAAGTAAATACTAATATATATTAAGCTATATCTCTTGATTATAATTTGTCATAATCATAAAATCGTAGTTTCCCCACATCGTAAATCTATCTCAGTTAAGACGTGGTGTTTTCTCAATGAAATTCCACGTTGTTTATTACAAGTTCACTACATCTCTTCGGGTCTCTAGTTTATGATACAAGTTGACACTCGTATGTAACTAGAAACTCCGAATAGAAAATCTGTCAAAATTTGTATATCTGTTTTAAAGTGTCTTGGTTATTGATTTGCGGTGAATACACACTATTTTGTGTGAAGAATTCTACGTGTGTATAGAAGGGGCTTTTGTGAACGTAAGTACATAATTCCTATGTACATACATGTAGATTCATAGATGAATATGTGTGTGTGAATGTGTGTGTCTGTGAAATTATATACATTCGTGTGTAAATATAAGTGTGTGTGTGTGCATTACGGGTATTTTTATTGGCACTTAAGCTTGCATAGTATGGCAATAACTTGCATTGAATAGCTTTCTTTCAACTATATACCAAATCCTTTAGTTTAGTGATGTAAGATAACCACTGTAACACTGTCCAAAGTATTGGATGTCTTGCTTTGATACACAATCAAAGAATTATTCCTCTATGTTCAATCATTTATAACATATAAATATGATTATACAATATTTCAGTTTCTATCAATATGGTAATACTTGGGATAAAAATCCCCTTTCTGGGAAGAAAATCAAAGGCTGCTGCTGTTGCTGTTGCCGAATTGATTTTGTAACGTTTTCTTTCCTCTTCAAGTAAGGTTTAGAAACCCGTATTGTGAAGTGGCCACACTTAACTTGTTAAATGACAGAAAATTTAAAAAAATGTAATGGCGACGTTGCAACGCCTCATATATCTGTTTAACTAAAATGCCATATGCATGCATACATGCATATATACATACACACACACATATATATAAAATTATATATACTCTTTTACTTGTTTCAGTCATTTGACTGTGTCCATGCTGGAGCACCGCCTTTAGTCGAGCATATTGACCCCAGGACTTATTCTTTGTAAGCCTAGTACTGATTCAATAGGTCTATTTTGCCTAACTCCTAAGTTACGGGGACGTAAACACACCAGCATCGGTTGTGAAGCGATGTTGGGGGGACAAGAACAGACACACAAAAATATACACACACACACATACATACATACATACATATATATTAATATACATGTATAGGATGGGATTCTTTCAGTTTCCGTCTACCAAATCCACTAACAAGGCTTTGGTCGGTCCGAGGCAATAGTAGAAGACAATTGACCAAGGTTCACACAGTGGGACTGAACCCGGAACCATGTGGTTGGCAAGCAAACTACTTACCACACATCCACTCCTACTCCTATTTATATATATAAATATAAATATAAATATATATAAATATATATATATATATGTTAAATTAGAGATAAAACCACTATTAGGCAAATCATACAATGAAAAACTTAAGCCAATACATAAGATTAATTAATTTATATTATTTTAAATATATATCAAAATTATTAAAAAAAGATATATATATATATATACGTATTACCATATTGATAGAAATCGAAATATTCCTTAATTATATACATGATTGCACAATATCATCACCATCATTTAATGTCCGTTTTCCATGCTGGCACGAGTTGTACGGTTTGACAGGCACCAAAAATCGGAGAGCTGCACCAAGCTCTAACCCTCTGTTTGATTTGGCATATGTTCAATAGCTGAATGCCCTTCGTAAAGCCAGCCCTTTCTAGGGATAAAAAAAAATCTAGGAAGATATGAATATGTGTGTGTGTGTGTGTGTGTAGGTGCATACATGCATGTACAAGCACACGAGTATAAAGATATACAGACACACAAGTATATGTGTATTTCCTCACTTGTGCCTTTAGCTTTGCTCACGCTGGAGTACTGCCATGAACACAAACATAACAAACACGCAGGTACATGCATATAGGTGCAAGTACGGCTATGTACTTAAGAAATTCAGTTTTACAACGTCTTTTCGAGTTCAGCCCTAATGAAAAGCACCATGGACATGGGTCAAGTAGCATAAAACCTGAGCCGTCTTGTGTTCTGCGAGTGATTATGATTGGCGGAATCTTTGCCATAGGCCCCTTACTCTCACAAATACATATAAATATATATTCAATCATACTTACAGAAATATATAATATTTATGCTTCATTGCACTCTATTCAGTACTGCGTAAGCCAGTGAATTTGTTTGTTTTTGGTCACTCTGTATGCTGGAGATAGCGCTAAATTGCCACTTTAACTTCAACGTACCGTGTTTAATATTTTGGATAATTGTAAGGCGGCAAACTAACAAGATCGTTTACATGACGCCGACCAAAATGCTTAGCGGCATTTCATCCGGCTTAACGTCCGGATTTCAATTTCCACCGTCGTCGACTCTGCCTTTCATCTTTTCTGGGTCGATAAAATAAGTACCAGTTGAACACTGGGGTCGATGTAATCAGCTTACACTTCGCTTTGTAATTGCTGGCCTTGTGTCAAGATTTGAAGCCGGTATAGGATAATTCTTAGAGGCGAACTGTCAGAATCGCTAGCACGCCAAACAAAACGCTTACCGGCATTTTGTCCCTTTTGGGGTTCTGAGTTCAAATTCAGACGAGGTTGAGTTTGTCTTTCACCCATTCATTGTTGATAAAGTAAGTTCCAGTTGAGCACTGGGAGCAATTTAATCGACTTATCCCATCCTCCCGAAATTGCTGGCCTTGTGCCATAATTAGAAAGCTGGATATCTTAAGCCACTAAATACGACGGAATCATTACCGAATACAACATGTCCAGGAGCTCCTCATATGATTAACTATTGCATGCCGAGATGTATATTTTGCTTCTCAATGAGATCGAAGTATGATGATCTAAAATTGTGAATGAATGAATCAAATTGAGTCTTTCACCCCGATCTGGATGTACATAATGACGGCAACAACAACAACAGCAGCAACAAGAAAATTACACGTAGGATATTATAAAACATCATCCTCATTTATCACTTACTAGCAGTATAACCCGCCTTTGCCCAGGATTAAGTTAGGATTGTTGAGGTAATCAAGTTCTTTATTTGAAACCAAACTAAGTAACATCGACGTCAAATTTGGGCGAAATCCGTTGAAATTGTTTTATGAAATTATACATATACATATATATATATATATATATATATATATATATATAGATATATATATATATATATATATATATATAAGTAAATAAATGGCACAACGAAGTACCGATATTTACTGGAAAATAGCGACGTAATAAATACGACGCTAATGTATAGCTTCACTGCGTATGTTATAGCAAAGATGCGTGTGTGCAACAAACATGAAAAAAATTGTCTTACCTCTATGACGGACATCTGAAAAATGAAATACCTAGAAATGGATAATATGGTACCGGTTTCAGATTCTTCAAAATAGGTCTGCCAACATATATTTGATTTATCCTCATCAGCCACATATACCTCGACGATATTTCAAATGTTGCCACATCTATGCTAGTACACTCGACTGAACGCCAAAACGTTGACGGAACGAGAACAGTGAAGAAGTTTCAATGAAAATAGTAATGCAATACGAGAGTATTGCTTTCTAGTAAAGGATAGCCCGTGAGGGTAAAATTATACATAAAAGTAAATAAATGGCACAACGAAGTACCGATATTTACTGGAAAATAGCGAACGTAATAAATACGACGCTAATGTATAGCTTCACTGAGTATGTACTAGTAAAGATGCGTGTGTGAAACAAACATGAAAAAAATTGTCTTACCTCTAGGAAGAACATCTGAAAAATGAAATACCAAGAAATGGATAACGTGGTACCGGTTTCAGATTCTTCAAAATACGTCTGCCAACATATATTTGATTTATCCTCATCAGCCACATATACCTCGACGATATTTCAAATGTTGCCACATCTATGCCAGTACACTCGACTTTATGTATATGCATTACTATTTTCATATATATATATATATATATATATATATATATATATATATCTATATATA
Source organism: Octopus sinensis (assembly GCF_006345805.1). NCBI lineage: Eukaryota > Metazoa > Mollusca > Cephalopoda > Octopoda > Octopodidae > Octopus > Octopus sinensis. Next base: position 201,079 of record NW_021834487.1, read on the forward strand.
TATATATATATATATATATATATATATTCTACACATAATAATATATGGGCAACACAACGTACGTACTACACCTATTAATACATGTTTTTTGTACGCATACTTGTTCGTGTCTCTGTGTTGCTCGCATATCAACAAAGCACTTTTTTCCTCGATGGAAAAAAAACACAACAATAGTCTTTAAAACGTATTCGTCCCTAGAAGGGGACTTAACTCCTGTTTTTAACTCCGACTTGAAAATTTTGGTTAAAAATTTATTTTTACTGCTATTCACTGCTGCCTCTGGGAAAATAAGTTGACAAATATACAACTATGGTCATAACGAATGTCCTAAAATTGAGTGCCATGCGTGGTAATTTGTGAACGTGCATAAATTACATTCATGTACACACACACACACACACATCCTGCCTTTGATATATAAAGATGTCTGTATCCGAAAAAATACCGTATTAAGTTAATCAGTGATAAATAAATAACAGGACAAATAAGGAAAATAGCTCTCGTTCCGAGACCTCACGTTGTCCAAACCGTTGTGGAAAGTCGCTGAGATACGCTTTTGTGGTTGAAGCGGAATCTTCGACTGCTCTCCGACTCGTGTTATCACACTTCACTTCGTGATAAACGTAACGCCGTTCATAATTAGCATACAGAATTATCTCACAGCTGTGATGAATGAATCAATGACAAAACGCAGACAGATGTACTAAATACACTATGCCACAAAAGGGAACAGGATTGCATGGCTATAACTGGAACCTTTTTATTAGGATATATGTCTGCTGTGTATATATGCATGCCTATATATTTTCTACCAGGTACGGACTCAATATCTGGTAACGAGAGACGTAGTTTACAGACGGTAGTATATAATAGGTTATTGACGATGATAATACTCGGAACAGAAATATTATATATGAGCAATGATTATTTAATAATACTTTATGATTGAGACGAGATTGACCGGGTATGTTTTACATTTAAAAGAGGTGGGCACAATTTAGTACGAGATTTCGTTGCTATTTCTAGAAGATTCAGTGATCTCATAAAAGCCTGCTTGTTAACCTGAGCTTACAATTGGTAGATAGTTTCAGTTGGATCTGAAATGTATGATAAATTCTTTATAGTTTTGGAATTACAAATAATACTACAACTTAGCCCGGCAGAATTTATTCGAAGTTCATACAATGGACATGTCTTAGTATATCTTATATTTGCATATAGAAGGCTTCCACATTCATAATCAAGTGTGTTATTTATGTATGTACATATGTGTGTATCTGCGTGTGTGTTAATACACGTATGTGCACGTGTGTGTTAATATATGTATGCGTGTGTCTGTACGTATGCGTTTGTTTGTGTGTGTTAATATTAGATACATGTGTGTGTATGTATATAATATATACGGAATATATATATATATATATATATATATATATATATATATACCATATATATATACATATATGCATACATATGTATATACATTTATATATATATATATATACAGCATATATATGTGTGTGTGTGTGTGTGTGTATGTATGAATTAGATAAATAGTTATGTACGCACACATGTACGCACGCACACATGTACGCACGCACACATGTACGCACGCACACACACGTATGTAAGTGTGTGTGTTTCGGCATGTGTGCGCGGGTGCGATTCTACGAGCATAAGTATGTGTGTACCATTATATCGGTCTAACAGGTGTGTATATATGTCCGAGAATATACAAATTATAGCGACATTTGAATATATCTGTGTGAACATGTGCATGCATGTGTGTATGTATATGTGTATGAATGCATATGTGTGCTTGTGTGTGTGTGTATATATGTATGAGTGCATATCTGCATATACGCATGCACATATATGTACATATATTTACACACCTACCCATACAAACACGTGCATACACGTACATCTAAGCACACGTTGATAAGTTTCTTTGTTTTTTTTTTATGTGGGGAGGTGTGATATCCAATTGAGGTTGTGTGGAATTTTATCACGTTATAAAATCATTTATGTTTGCATAATGTGATTTCCAGATACAGAAAAAATAAGATGAGAGGGAGAGAGAACATGCACTCGTACACACACGTACACACGTGCGCGGACACTCACACGCACACACACACACCACTTACAAATACGCGCACACACGAACACTCACTTGCATACACGCATACACACATATGTATATGTATATACATATACGTATATATGTATGTATATCTATATCTATCTATCTATCTATCTCTCTCTATATATATGTATGTATATATATATATATATATATATATATATACATATATATATAATTATATATTGTATGTGTACATATATATATCTATGTATACATGTATATGTATACACACGCATATACGTACATACATACATATATATATATATATATATATATATATATATATATGTGTATATATATATATATATGTATATATATGTATATATATATATATACATATATATATATACTTATATATATACGTATATATTTATATATATATGTATATATAATTATACACATGTACACACACACGCACACACATACGCACACACACACACATATATATATATAGACATACACACACATATATATGTATATAGTATGCATGCATGTGTGTGGTGTGTGTGTGTGTGTGTGTGTGTGTGTGTGTATGCATATGTATGTATACGTAAGGCCAGGTGGAGGGTGAAGGATAGCTAGTAAAATGGAGTAGGAGAAACTTCGAGAAAACAGAAATCATATTAGCGAAATACAGTGCCACCGATTGTTAGAAACTGAAACAAAAAATGTCTAACTTGACCCTTCATGAATGAGGTTATTCATAAACCAACTTGTGGCATAACCTTTTGAAGAAGTTCCCTTCGTAAGCGGGGCACGACTGCGTTGTTAGCTGCATAAAGCGAATAAAATGGAAGAGATAAAAAAAAACAAAAAAAACAAATCACTGTTATTGCATTTGTTGGTGTTGATGATGATGATGATGATGATGATGATTTTAGCAGTGGTGGTGGTGGTGGTGAGTCTGGTGTTGATTTATCTGTGTCTCTCGTTATATCCGTTTGTTTGTTCGATAGTTTGTTTTTGTTGTTGAAGTTGTGTTTGCGGTGGCTTGTTGCTGCATTAATAAACGTTGCTTATTCAAATTTCACGTCACGATGGTTGCAAGATTGAAGAGCTTATGTACTCTATACTTTGCAGATATATAAAAATGTGAGGATGCTGCAGCAGGTTGTACGATACTTTGCAGTCAGCAGATATTATAATCATTCACCAGCAGAGGATACAACAGTATTGTACAATAAATATTAAAATATTTGCAGTGGATATTACCATATTTTAAACATAGATTTTACCATGATTTTGCAAAAGATATCATTATATATTATAATTATTATAAAATTGTTCTGTTAGTATTACAGTGTTTGGCAGTTGTCAGGTTGCTTACCTTATATATAAGGAGGATGTCTTGCAGAAGTAGGTATGTTTTTCATAGATATTACGATATTTGTCAATACTATGGCGCTTATCACAGACATTATGAGATTTTTGTATTAGATACTAAATTCTCGTTGATGATAAAATGACTCAAGGACCCAAAAGCGTCGTAATAGGTGTTCTTTCGAAAATGTTATTCTTCGATTCTTTTACTTGTTTCAGTAATTTGAGTGCGGCAATGCTGGATCACCGTCTTTAATCGAAGGAGTCGACACCAGCTCTTATTCTTTGTAAGCCTAGTACTTATTCTATCGGTCTCTTCTTTGCCTAACCGTTAAATTACGGGGACGTAAAGACACCAACATCGGTTGTTAAGCGATGGTGGGGAGACAAACTCAGACACAGGAACATATACATATATATATATATATATATATATATATATATGACGGGCTTCTTTCAGTTTCCGGCTACCAAACCCACTCTCAAGGCTTTGGTCGGCCTGAGACTATGGTAGAAGACACTTGCCCAAGGTGCCGCGCAGTCGAACTGAACACAGTAACATGTGGTTGGGAAGGAAGCTTCTTACCACACAGCCACTCCTGAGCCTAGTATAGTTATGTTATTTTCAATGTATATTGCGACGGTGCTCCATAGTATAAGCGCCAATTTCAATCAGAACAGTGTTAGAAGATACAAGAGGAATAGCAAAATTCAAACAAACAAAGAAACTTTTTATCTGCACATAAATTTAATACTATATAATACATATGGACGCAGAAGTGGTTGCGTGGTTCCGGGTTCAGTCCCATAGCGTGGCACCAACCTTGTGAGTGGATTTGGTAGACGGAAACTGAAAGAAGCGCGTCGAATATATGTACATATGTGTGTGTGTATATGTTTGTGTGTCTGTGTTTGTCCACCTAACATCGCTTGACAACCGATGGTGGTGTGTTTACCACCTCGTAACTTGGCGGTTCTGTAAAAGAGACCGATAGAATAAGTACTAGGCTTCCAAAGAATAAGTCCTGGTGTCGATTTGCTCGACTAAAGGCGGTGTTCCAGCATGGCTGCAGTCAAACGACTGAAACAGTAAAAGAAAAAAAGAAAGAAAGAAAGAAAGAATGAAAGAAAGAAAGAAAAAAGAAAGAAAGAAAAAAGAAAGAAAGAAAGTAAGAAAGAAAGGAATAACGAATAGCCATCTATGTATCTTGCCTAATTTTTATACATACTGTCGATAGGCCAGTTACTACTGGACTGATTTGAGATAACAGCTGTTATGGACGTGTTGTGGCAATCAATTGCAAGGGGAAACAAAAAATTCGTCCCTTCAGCGGCCAGCGAGAATGCCTAATGCAAGTCGGCTTTTTTTTTTTTCTTTAACCATTTCAATCGCAAGTACAAACAATCATCTGCATACACGTGCTAGAAATACATACATGTTTATTTTCATTTAATGCAATAACAATTGCAGACATTCAGTTGGATGGCTATTTGCCTCATCAGAGTATGATTGAACCACTTGTTACACGAGAAGCGACAAATTCTCGTCCGAGCAAGCAGCTGACTGAGATACTTTATGGCCCTGAAAAGGTTCCCAAAATCCGAAATCGATCTGGCCTTCTTACTGGCCACTGATGGAACGAATGTTCGCTTCCCTCTTATATATATTGTGTTTTTAACATAGTATGAGCATATGAGTCGATATCTCAGGGCAAATACTACAGCATAAATATGTATGATACATAGATGACCATTTTAATTTAATATTACATTTATTTCCCGTACCAGATATATAGAATATTACTAATGGAGGTTCATCACTTCACTGAAGTACCAGAGACAGTTTATGACACTATTCGAGTTAGATTCATTGCTTCCAGTCACTTTTTCGTCACAGATTTGTGCATATGATATATTGATATCAATTACATGAAAATAGTATCCAGTCGTAGGCGTAGGAGTGGCTGTGTCGTAAGTAGCTTGCTTACGAAACAGATGGTTCCGGGTTCAGTCCCACTGCGTGGCATCTTAGGCAAGTATTTTCTACTATAGCCTCGGGCCGACCAAAGCCTTGTAAGTGGATTTGGTAGACGAAAACTGAAAGAAGTCCGTCGTTTTATATATATATATATATATTATATATATATATATATATATATATATCATATATATGTGTGTGTGTGTGTGTGTGTGTGTGTGTACGTTTTGCGTGTCTGTGTTTGTTCCCCCAGCGTCGCTTGACAACCGATGCAGGCGCGTTACGTCCCTGTAACTTAGCGGTTCGGCAAAAGAGACCGATAGAATAAATACTAAGCTTAGAAAGAATAAGTCCTGCGGTCGATTTGCTCGACTAAAGGCGGTACTCCAGCATGGCCACAGTCAAATGATTGAAGCAAGTAAAAGTAAAAGCAAAAAAGAGAAAATATGCATAAATATATATATATATGTATCTATATATATATATATATTATACATATACATATTATATATATAATATACATACACACGTATATACATGTATGTAAGTATGTGAGTATGTATGCATGTATATGTGTGTGTACGTATGTATGTTTTACGATGGCTTGTAGTAAACATTTGTTTCTATTTTCTGTTTGTTGGTTTAGCAATCCCTGCAGTCGATATTACATGGTGTTACTGTAAATATGATACTTTGCAGTAAATATTATACTATTTTGCAGTAAATATTACAATATTTGCAGAACGGTGTGTGGCTGTCCGTGAGTAGATTGTATGGCAATTCTGTTAGTCCACGAGTACGAGGTTTTGCAGTGTATATTATAATATGTAAATGTCTGTTATGATTTATGATTTCTGTATATGATTATATGTTTTCTGTTATGTAGCTTGGTAGCATTGTAGACGCATACACAACACTCATTGGTTCATAAATAAAACCTACTAGTTAGCTTTTAATCTCGCACACACAGACACATACAAGCAAACATGCGCACACAAATGCTTACATACATATTATATGTGTGTGTATGTGTGTACATATACACACGTGGCTCATTTGGTTAGGGTACCCGTGCGTTCGATTCACGCCGGCATGTTGTGTCCTTCGGGAGGGCACTTTATTTCAAGTTGCTCCAGTTCATTCAGCTGGTAAAGATGAATTGAACTTGTATTTCAAACGGTCAGCGGAGTCCACAGTTCGTGCCACGCTGAATCTCCCTGAGAAATAACTTAAGGGTACGCTCGTTTGTGAAGTGCTCAGCCACTTGCACGTTAATTTCACGAGCAGGCTGTTCCTTAACCATCAGAGTGCTAGTCCAGAGACACACGCACACAGACACACAGACACACGCACACTCACATACACACTCTCATTCATACACACATCTATATGTATGTGATTTAGACACATAGAGAAAATAATTTACCCGGTGATTATCAGACATCGAAACAAAATCCTTTCTATGGAAGAGTTAAAACATAATATTTCATGAAGGAGATATTTTGCAATGTTTTTCTGTGCATATAGCAACAGTTTAGAATATAATTGATTTGTAACATGGAGAAAAATCACTCGGAGAATGAGGCTGAGTTGGGTGCTCATAGTTGATTTTATCAGCTCAACCACTTAACTAGCACTGACGTTGTCGGTCACTCGATGATTAACCTTAGCTAGATTTCAAACTCTACATGTAAAGCAGTTTTCTTTATGTAGTCAGCCGCTCTATCGAATTTGCCAATCGACTAAGCTTGTTGTCTGCATATATCACGAGACACACACCACCGTATATATATATATATATATATATATAATATATATATATATATATATTAATATATATATATATTATATATTTTATGTATGTATATATATATATATATATATATATATAGACACACTCATGCATACAGATGCGTGCACGAGTGTATTTGTGTATGTATATTGTTCTCGCAAACACACATTGATAGAATATGTACATGGGGGTGTGTATGCGTGTGTAGTTGTGTATATGTGTATATCTATATGGTAGTATACACAGTAAATGATAATTGAGGTCGACTTTGTCTATCATCCCTTCGGAGTCGATAAATTAGGTATCAGTTGCGTACTGGGGTCAATCTCATAGACTGGCCCCCTTCCCGAAAATTTCGGGTTTCGTGCCTAGAGTAGAAAAGAATATATACGGTAAATGAAGGTGGCGATCTGGCAGAAATGTTTGCACGCCGGGTAAAAGGATTAGCGGCATTTCGTTGATCCTTAGGTTCTGATTTCAAATCCGTCGAGATCGACTTTGCCTCTCATCCATTCGGGGTCGATAATATAAGTACCAGTTGAGTACTGAGGTTCGATGTTATCGACGTACCCACTCCCTTGAAATTGCTGGCCTTGTGCCAAAGTTTGAAATCAATGTATACTGCAAATAAGGCGTCGTGCTCGCATAATCATTAGCACGCCGGAAAAAATGTTTGGCGTAGTTTCGTACGTCTTCACGTTCCGAGTATAAATACCGCAAGGGTTGACCTTGCTTTTCCTCCTTCTAGACTCGATAAAACAAGTAGCATTTGCGTACTGGAGTCGATGTAATCGATTTGCTGCCTACTCCGAAATTACTGCCCTTGTGCTAAAATCTGAAATCAATAGAGGCGCAGGAGTGGCTGTGTGGTAAGTAGCTTGCTTACCAACCACATGGTTCTTGTGATCATTATCATCCATTAGTATCCTCATCATTATCATCCTCATCATAATATCATCCTCATCATCATCATCGATGTTGTCGTCGTCATCGGCATGATCATTATCATCATCAACATCATCATTATCGTCATCATCCTCGTTGACGTCATCATCATTTTCATCGCCGCCGTCGCTGTCGTCATCATCGTCGTCGTAGGTGTCATCGATGAATTACTATTAACAAGGACAGCCATAAGTTATTCTGAACGTATTTTAATGCTCTGATATTTTAAACAAACAAAAGTGCCGGCTCTCTGTCTCGGTCACAAACGGAACACTTATACTGATGATGTTTAGTGGATCGTAGCTGAACTCTGTCCTAAGCAACATCAACAACAGTGGAGGCGCAATGGCCCAGGGGTTAGGGCAGCGGACTCGCGGTCGTAAAAAGGCGCTTTCGATTCCCAAACCAGGCATTATGAATGTTTATTGAGCAAAAACATCTAAGCTCCAAGAGGCTCCAGCGGGAAGGGGCGGTGAACCCCGCTGTACTCTTTCACCACAACTTTCTCTCACTCTTACTTCCTACGTCTTCCTCAAAGCAGAGGAACCATGGTGTAACCTACTATGGTGTGGTAAACTTTCAGGCTCCAGTCTAGATTGCGAATCCTCTGTACCCCAGGATGGTTCGGCTCTCCACCTGTTAAAAGCCACCGTTTACGGAATGAGGATAACAACGTAGCTTTCGCGCCCGTGCAACCGCCAGTCTATGGCGTGTGGTGGGTGGATCTTCAAGTTACCG
>NW_021834487.1:212500-215000 GCF_006345805.1 Octopus sinensis
ATATATGCATATATTTATACACGCATATGTATATATATATATGTCTATATATATATATGTATGTATCTATATATATATATATATATATATATAATATATATATATATATATATGTATGTATCTATATATATATATATTATATATATATATATATATATATATATATATATATATATATATATATATACATACATACGCATAACATGAATATATATGTACTTTGTGAATAAACACACACACATAATTCTCTCTCTCTCGCCTTTTCCTCCCACTCTCTATCTTTTTTCTCTTCCTTCTTATCTCTCTCGCTATTTGCTTTCTCTACCATTTTCTCTTCCTCTAACCATATTTTGCCTGTATCTGTCTCCCTTTATCGCTGTTTCTCTACCACCCTCAACAACTATTCTCTCTCAATTTTTGTAAATCCTTCCACTAGTCATCCACTCCTTTCGGTCTCTCGAGACATGATTTCCATGTACTAAAATTCTTCATGTCTTTATTTCTTATTTCATTCAACCAGACGATGAAACAACATATAAAATGCCTCAATGCATTTAGTTATATTCCATATTTACAGAGTTCAAATCCTGCTGGATTTGATACGTTTATTTATTCAAAGTTTTACGTTTCATCCTTATAGAAGCATCAGTATTGTACTTCATTCCGTTCAGCTGACTGTAAATTCTCTACTACAAAATATATGGTTTTGTGTTGGGAGTCAGAAATCATTATTTTATAATAGCGGTTCTAAACATTTTTGAAAGGGGACATTGAGCTGCAAACCATTTGAAGCTTAGAGCTCCCTTTTGCCAAACAGCGATTGAAAAACGCCCCTTTCATATATTTAGGCAAGTAAAGCAGAATAAATTTAAGCCCCCAACAACAACAACAACAACAACAACAGCAGTGTACAGTAGTAACTGCAGCAGCGGTGTAAAGAACGGCAGCAATAGCAAGCAACGGCAGTAACAGCATCACACAGAACTGCAGCTGTAGCTGTGACAACAACGGCCTCAGTACCACGACCAGCAATACCAGAAAGCTTTACGACAGCAACGACTCTAACAATAATAGAACCAAAACCTACCCCAACCTAAAATCTCCAGTAAAACTCTTTCTCTCATACTCTCCCTCTCCCCCAAATCTTCATGCATAAACACACACATGGTCTCACATGAAACATAACTGTAATCCAATCTGCATCAGATCTTTCCGACGTGAAAGACAACCAAGGAGAGACAACCAAGAAAATAATAAAAAAAAAACAAAATAATAATTTCCTTTTTCTGAAACAACGCTACACAAAAACGAATCACATAATCACTACAGCGTCATCGAAACCACATTTACACCAAACAAAAACATCCATTACTATCCTTGCCAACGACCACCTCAACAAAAAGAAAGCAAACTCATGCAGTAGTAGCGCCAGTAACTAAAACGGAAACCCAACAACATCAACGAAACACACCCACCCTAAAATTTGTGTTGATAGTGAACTCGAATTAAATAATGATGACTCTTATAGCACAAAAAAAAGATGTTGAAACAAAGGACATACAAAATAATGAGGGATAATTTCTCCTGTGATATGGGAAACCTGAGTGCAAGAGCCAGCAGTAAACTCAGAGGGAACATTCCAAAAGGAACATTCCGAAATTTTATAGTGATCACCTCTCCCGGTTTCCGGGTTCACCAAATAACCCCTTTCGTTTCCCCTTTCTTCTTTTGTACCCACATGGTAGCTCTGAAAGTGGAATGTACAAGTGCAAATGGCTTAAGGTTGCCATGGAAGCAAGGTAACCCGTAGTTAGTTTTGAATGTGACAGGCATCAGTGAGACTAAAATTTTCGACAAATGCGCCTTAACACCCATTCTTGAAGACTTTAAGATCTTCGCATTTCCTACTCGGTCAGGAACTAATGGTTGGGAGTCGGTGCTGTTTCGAAAACTCTCTTTATGGACCTGGATCACAAATAGGTGGTCTTGGACGAGGAAAGAAGCAATTGTGAGACCTTTAGATTAGTGGCCATGCACGCCCTGCTTGTTGGAGAGGACCAGTTTTATTCAGGCATCTAGATATTTTCGTGAAAACGTCTCGGTCTTTAGTGCATCTTGGATGCATGTTTGGACTGTTTTGGGCCAGCGTACAGTAGAGGGATTGCAAAAGACTTGCAAGCCAACATTGACGTTTCCAACTGACTGATAGTAACCGTTTGAGTTTTCCGAATTCGCCAGTGTAAGTATTAGCAAACTACATCGCTACGTCCTTCACCTCTTATTTAATCTCAAAGGTCCAGATGACTGAAGAGGTACAACATAATGAAATAACGATCTCCAAGAATCCATTACACGTTGTTGTAAAAATGAAACTCCTTACGAATTAAATGTGAATCTGAGTCTATAGCTTTATTAGATCTATCATTACCTATCACCGATTCATTCTTCGTTGATCCGGAATAACACAGTATACTCATTGTGAACCTTGTTACGCTTATCA
>NW_021834487.1:220000-232500 GCF_006345805.1 Octopus sinensis
GTATCAGGTGTTGCCAGGGATGTCTGCTTTATATCATGTTTATGTGACAGCGCGGTCGTGGCATCAATGAAAACTTGGCTTTTAACACAATTTCTGAACGGTTAATAGACTTTGGGAGCCATTTTGTTTCTTATATTCTTTTGTTTGGTCGTGAGATCTTTTTTTTTTTTGTTATATATTTATTTTACTTTATTTTTATTGTCTTGGCTTGTTTCTCTTGCCGAGAGATTGTAACTTTGTCTTGTCCACCATGATTGAATCGTAAACGACGTCATTTCCGGCTAGTATCAATGGTTCTCATATAACAGTTACTGTTATAGTTAGAATGAATAACACTAAGAAAAAGAAAGAGAAAGAGAGGGGAAGAAAGAGAGGAAGAAAGAGGGAGAAATAACGATGGAGAGATATATAAAGGAAGAGAGAGGGGGTATATAGAGAAAGTACGAGAAGGAAAGAGAGAGAGAGGTGAATCGGAAAAGTAATGGTTTTGATTTAGTGTGCGGGTCAGCTATTGCAATGATGAGTACATTATAGACATCAATTGAAATGTTAACGACAGCCGAGTGTGAACTTTCTCTGTCGTCTGTAAGCAACTACTATCACCACCACCACAACCACTATTTTCATAACAACCACTAACACGATCTTTGATTCAGCAATCAACGGAGATTGAAGCAGGTAGCTGCAGGAAAACATAGAAATCAAAGGGAAGGACAAGAAGTAAAAAAAAAAAACATATGTGAAGTGTAAATATATAGTATTGTTAAGAAATTACTGACAAATTCAAGGAGAAGGTGGAAAGCATATTCTCTGAACAAGCAAAAGTTACAAATGTTTTTGCCCGACCAAAATAAAATTTTAGTCAACGAGGGTATCGCTTCGTTATAATCCAATGTGCAAGAAATTGCAGTCAAATCCCCCTCAAACAGATTTCTCGGTCTAGAAGGGTCACAATGAAAATTGTAGTCCTAGAAAGATGTGTCTGAAACGAAGATTTGATGATTACAGTGGGAATGTTTTTGATCATAGGTCTGAACTCGAGTTAAAAACAATAGCAACAACTAATTTGATATAACTTCAATCAAATGACACAGTATAAATTGAAAAATGTTTGCGGCTGGAATGAAATGCCTTTGATCATAGGTTTGTTTGATCAAAATTTCACCTAGAGCTAAACAATCGCCACCACTACCACAACAACAACGTCATATAAAGTTAGAACAAAAAATGCATTATATAAATACATTGAAGTTGAATTTTATAAGTAAAATTCATCGGTGCGGTTTGAGTAATAAATCTCATTCCACAAAGAGAATGAAAGAATGCACAGACACACACTCACGACAGATACATGCACACATACGAACACACACACACAAACGCGCGCGCGCGCATACACGTGCGCATACACACAGAGTAAGAGAGAGAGAGAGAGAGGCGGGTATGTATTTACAACACAACCGATTCCTCGATTTCTAAAGTTCTCCGTTTTAGTTTACCCAACTGTTCAAACCATTAAAAATATCAATATACATACATACATAAATACATACACACACGCGCGCTCGCGCACGCACACACAAACACACACACACACACACACACACACACACACACACACACACACACACACACACACACACACACACACACACACACACACACATTTATGATTGGACTCTCCCGTCGATTTCGGCGTATGAGGCTATGACAGGGTTCTCTTTCTTTGTCAGTCATAATGTTTATGCTGAATGTGACATTTAAGTCCCGCCAACGATTTGCAAAGAAGGCCACAAATGTTGCAAGTTTGAGTGTAGGTGGGGTTTTTTCAGCCGATTTTCTCCTTTGCCTTGCACCCCGAAGCTTTTTAATGTTGGTTGCACCAAGGATTTTAATACCGTTTTGACACAACGATTTCCATTTTGTTCGTACGAAGGCTATTGCTCAAAGGTGCTGTGAGCTATCTGCATCTCTAAGAGGTTACTCTCCAACTTTTCCTTATACCTGAGTCATGGTCGACTAACATTCTTGTGTCCACTCTCAAGCTGGCTGTACATGAGGACTGTGTATTCTTTCGTATTCTTTCGTCACTCTGATGACATGACCAGCCCAGCGCAGTTGTGGTTGTATAAGGAAGCTGGCAATTCCACCAGTCTCATACTTGCTAAAAAAGTCGGCTTTGCAAACTTTTCTTTTAGTGAATAACCGCAGATTGTCCTCAGACAGTCTTTGTGGAAGATGTCTAGTTGGTTTATGTGTCCTCTATAGGGTATCCACGATTCTGAGCCATACAAGAGAGTAGTAAGAATGGTTGCCTTATAGACTGGTACTTTGGTGCCATGTTTGATGCCCCTTTCATTCCATAGGCGATGACGGAGTTTGCCAAATGCGTTGGTTGTCTCTGAAAAACGGTTGACGATTTCATCAAGGGAAGTGCTCAAATTCACTTTACGACCAATATATGTAAATGACTTCACATAATTTACGCATTCCCCATCAACCTGTATAGAAGCGTCAGGAAAATTGTGAACCGGCGGCCTCTGCTTGACACCTCGAATTTGTTTAGGAGTAGAGCAAAGTTGGTGGATTACTTCTGTCTTCTTTATGCTGATAGTCAAATCAAAATATTTACATGCAGTAGAAAACCGGTCTAAAAGTTCCTGAGCTTCCTCTAAAAAGGTCGCAACTAGTGTAGGGTCATCTGCAAAAAGTAGATCACGAATGGTACTGGTGCGTAGCATTGTTCTGGCTTCGAAACCCTGATGATTGAATAGTCTACCACTTGTTCGAAACTGGAATTTGACACCACTTTGTATGTCGCCAAAAGCATACCTCAGCATCACTGAAAAGAAGAGTGCAAACAGAACAGGAACCATAACACAACCTTGTTTTGTGCCGTTTATAACGTCAAAGGAAGCTTCCCTACCAGATACGACATCAGCCTTCATTTCCACATGTAAGGAAATTATAACATTCAACATCTTGTCAGGTATACCAAGCTTTTTCAGAACTCTTTATAGTGCTTGCCAGTTAACAGCGTCGAAGGCCTTAGTAAGGTCAAAGAATATCAAGAACAACTCTTGATTTTTCTCATGTACCTTCTCCATAATCTGTCGGATGGAAAAGATCATGTCGATAGTGCCAATACCAGAGCGAAAGCCAGGCTGTGGTGCTGGATAAATATCATTTACAACATGTTTGAGGATCCTGTCAAGAATGAGTTGAGTAAGAATGTTACCAGTGATAGACAGAAGCGATATTTCACGATGATTATCACAGACACTTCTGTTTCCTTTAGATGTTGAATTGAGGCATGCTTGAAGTCCTGTGGTACACAGCCTACCTTCCAGATGTTTATGGAAAGGTCATGCAATTTCTTAAAAAGCTTACGTCCACTATGATAGTAAATTTCAAGAGGGATAGCATCCCTGCCAAGTGCTTTACCAGAAGAGATCTGTTTAATAGAGTTTACCACTTCCAGAAAGGTTAGCGCCAGAGACTGTTCCGGTATTACAGCGTGGTGTGACAGACATTACCACGTCGTCCTTCGTGACACAGGTGAAGTTCAACACAGCTTCAAAGTGATCTTTCCATCGTTTCAGGATGTCAGATTTATCAGTCAGGAGTGTCTCTCTATTCGATGAGAAAATAGGAGTAACACCGTGCATTTGAGGACCACACACTTTCTTGAGGCCATCATAAAAAGTTTTAGAATCCTTCTTATCTGCAGCTTGTGTATACACACACACACACACACACACACACACAAAATATAGAAAGCCTTTTGCAGTGCAGCTTGCTTCTACTAAATTTAACCCATGCGACATTGGTCTAAAACTGAAATGGAAAAGACGCCCAGGAAAAGAAAGTGAGATCGAACCAGTGACTAAGTGGTTGCAATGCAGACTTCTTGCATTTGCAATAAATTATGAAATACACGAGTACCATAATGGTGGTAACTTCGTTTATCTTAGCTAACTGTACTGAGAAAGAACACAGAATATATTTTGAAATATATAAAACTAAATTCATTTTTCAATAGAAATATTTACATAAAATAATAGGATTTGATGTGAATGATGTTGAAGAAAATAAAATGTGTTCGGTTCAATTTTGGCTTTTACAGCAACGATTTTATCAACAGCAAAGAAAAATCATAACACAAGAATTCTGATCAGGCAGAGACCTCGCAATTACTATCTAATTTAATTTTTTGTATTACTAAGGTTTTCGAGAAAATTTTCCTTGCAAAGAAATTTCCTTGGATGTACTTAATTTCTATACGCAGCTTCTAACTATTTACGGTTCTATTTCTACTAAGGACCACGCAGAGAGGAGACATGAGACGGCAATGACGGCAATCATAAGTCCAACAGGAAAGAATCCTTGATCCTGCAATCTGCTTTTGGTTATGTACATGGTTGTTCAAAGTAAAAAAAGGAGGACTGGTATTATGAAGTACCAAATTTATTCCTGGACTTAATATGTCTACTCGTTTCTTGCTATCGGTCCCTCAGCAAAACTCATGTTTCAATAAGTAATGCTTTTCTCGAATCAAGGTGATGTAATATCATAAATAACAGTAATGATTTTTGATTTAGGCAAAAAGGCCAGTAAATTTGATAGGAAAGGATTAGTCGACCACATCGACCCTGGTAGTTGATGGGTGGTGTATTTTATCGGCCTCGAAATGATGAAAAGCAAAGTCGACCTCAGCAGGATTTGAACTCAGAATGTAAAGCGTTGGAACCAATACCACAAGAAATCTTCTGACAAATTTTTTCTGGCCAGCATCGTAAAAGTAGTAAAATGCTTTATCTTTAAGAAATGCTTTAGCATTCCTGTCTGCCGCTGACGCAATGTATGGAAACATTCCCGAAACATTGTATTTAAAAGCATAACTGGGTGATCCGTTGTTATGTCTTCGTCAATGTTAATCATACTATTATTATTTCTGCATCCTGTGATGTTTCCAAGACATAAATTACGAATCTCACTGTTCAATTCAGTTTCAAAGGCACCTACATTCTTAGGAGTATCTTTCATGATAAATTTTCTATTGATTCGTCCTATTCTATTGAAACTCCATAAATATCCTTCATAATACTTTCGTCGCTTGATGTTAATTCATCGGTATCTCTGTTAGAGCTTCTTAATTTCTTTCTTTCTTTATCGCGAGCATGAGGATTCATAAGGTCGCTTACCCAGTTTACATAACCTATAAATGACTGAGATCACATCTCTCAGAACGTGGCACCGGACCCATGGAGAACTGAAAACCAGCAAATCGATTACACCGATCCCAATACTTATTTGGTAGTTTATCGTATCGACCCCGAAGAGATGATAAGCATAGTTTACTTCGAAATTTGAACTTGGACGGTAAAGAACCAGAAGAAACGTATTTTGACAGATATGCTGACGATTCTGCTATCTCGTTGCCTTAGAGCTTCCAATAGACCAGATTTATTTGTTTGTACAATGTTTCCAGCGCCAAGAAGCCATTTATTAAAGTCTTCATATGTTGACCTTCATGTTTTCAGATACGTTTAGAAATTTTACATTAGGTCGAAGCTGAGATTGTTTAACACAGTTTTCAGTAACAGCAGCATTTAAACCTTTCCATATCATGAAAGTAGTTTGGCGAAAACCTCCTCTAAAGAGAATAATTTTATCACCGACGAGTCTATAACCTTACATGATTTCCTTCTAGAGTACGACAATGACTCGTAAACAATTAACAAATCATTTCAAAGCTTCATCTATGTCGGGTAAATTGAACAGCGTGTATTTTGTGGTGACTCCACAGAGGGCATTTTCATATTGGAGACAGATGTTGCTATTACAGATTCATGCAATTGTAAACAGCTCAGCATTGTTCGACTATCAATTACCAAATCTGCTGCAGTGCTTGTTGTGACGTAAGAACGATAACATTTTCCTGCATTCTTCAGATATTCAATTAATTTGTTCAATAGATACGTTTCCCCAGAACAACCTAGACTGTTTGAAAAAGGACAATGCATTACAATATAAATAAAAGTCTTTGCTGAAATACATGTTGAAACTGCCAAAATCTTAACAGCTATGAAAACTATGGTAAAGGTCTAATGTTTTCGTTATTGTTGTTGTTTAGCACCAGGTTAATAGTGATCAAGCAGACAATGAGCAATGGCATACTATGTTTTAAATGGGAAGAAAGTCCTTGTTGAAATGTTTGTTATTGTAAGTAGCTTGCTTACCAACTACATGGTTCTGGGTTCAGTCCCACTGCGTGGCACTTTGGGTAAGTGTCTTCTACTGTAGTCTCGGGCCGACCAAAGCCTTGTGAGTGGATTTGGTAGACGGAAACTGAAAGAAGCCCGTCGTATATATGTGTATATATATATATATATATATATATATATATATATATATGTATGTATGTGGGTCTGTGTTTGCCCCCCCCCCTCCCAACATCGTTGACAACCGATGCTGGTGTGTTTACGTCCCCGTAACTTAGCGGTTCGGCAACAGAGACCGATAGAATAAGTACTAGGCTTCCAAAGAATATGTCATGGGGTCGATTTGCTCGACTAAAAGGCGGTGATCCAGCATGGCCACAGTCAAATGACCGAAACAAATAAAAGAGTAAAGGAGTAAAGACTATTGTATTTCAGCTAGATTTCCGAAACTCCTGATAAATATCTTATCAGATGTCTGGTGTTGTTTTCATTGCTGCTGTTATCCTTGATTTGACCTAGGTCAAAAGCCATCGAGCAGACTTAGAAGCAAAGACGTGCCATGCCTTCTCATTGTAAAGATAATTCTTTACTGAGATACATATTACTATGTTTCATTAAAACCAGGGGTCTCCACAGTGGTCGATATCGACCTCTGGGGTTCGATGAGACTAGTCAAGGGGTCGATAAATGCCTGAAACTGCACATTTACTTAACTATCATTATCGTTTATCTATTTTCTTGTACATGCCTGGGGGCGGGGTCGATGAGGGGGATCAAGGATTTCATGAAGACGTTGATGGTCTAAAAAGTTTGGGGACCCCTGATTTAAATCTTGAAAACTATAGCAATGACCTACTGTTGATGATGGTGTTTTTGTTGTTGTTGTTCAATATTACCGAGGCAAACACGGCCTTGAACCGGTAGAGCCGTTAGCAGCCTTGGGGGAAAATGCTTAGCGACATTTCTTCCCTCTTTATATTCTGAGTTCAAATTCTGCCGAGATCGACTTTGCATTTCCGTTTCAATAAAACAAGTACCAGTTGAGTACTGGGGTCCGGGTATAATCAACTTTGCCCCTCCCACGAAATAACTAGCCTTGTGCCAAAATTTGTAATCAATATTATTATAGAAAATAGAGCTAAAAAAAACCCAGTGTGTCCTTCCACCTAATAAGGGAATAAAGCGTACATTGATGTAGATTTGGCAACTATTTCTAGGAGATCAAACCAATGAATAGAGGCACTGTCATTGATTCTTAACACAGAAATTTCTCGTTCTTGATCATGGTGATTCTAAGAATAATTGTCTTTGCAAAACATGCAATGCTGACATTTTGGAAAGTCCATGACTTTTGAGCTATTTCAATACTGCGTCTTCAAAATAATTTTTTCTACACTAAAATTTCTATGAAGTTAAGTACATTTTTTACTTTCATTTCGAAAGAAAAATAATAATCTGAAGTTTCAAAGAACGTATATTTTTTATTTTTTTAAAATTCATTTCATTCATTTTTTTCTGTAGTTTTAATTAACGTACTATTCAAAAGTTTATCACTTTAATACAGTAAGACCAAGTATACTTTATAAAAACACACATACACACATACGTATATATATATATATATATATATAGAGAGAGAGAGAGAGAGAGAGAGAGAGAGAGGACAGACAGTAAATACTATATGATATAAATAGCTATATATATATACTCAAAAGATATAAATATATTATAAAATATATACATATATGTATATATATATATATATATAGGTATGGTTATATACATATATATGTTTATATATGCATATATATATGTATGTGTATCTATGTATGTATGTATGTATATTTAATATATAGCTATAATTTCTGCATAGGGTGCATTATAATGGATCATTAATTGGATATACATAAACATAAGTTCCGAATGCATGCCTGAATGTTGCATTTTGTCTATGTATGTGTGTATGTTTGTGTATGTGTGTATGTGTGTGTATATGTGAGTGTGCAAGGGTGGTGCGTGAGTGCGTGAGTGTACGTGCGCTTGTCTACTGTCGTGTGCTTGTGTGTGTATGCGCGTGTGTACGTGTACACATGTGTTTAGATGTGAGTGAATGCATGCGTGCGACCGTGATGCATGCGTCTGTGTGTGTGTGTATGTGACTGTGTGTGTGTGTGTGTGTAGGGTGTTTGTGTGTGTCCATGTGTGTGTGTGTGCCGTGGAGTGTAAATATAGAAGAAGGTATATATCCACGATAAAAATTACACTGATCTGAAATATTTCTTTTTTTTTCTTCTCTCAGTTTAAACGTTTCTTATCCTACGTCACTTCTTTTTTTTACATCATTTCGCATAATATTTCCTTCTTTAAACAACACTCACATACACTCACAGTTATATATATATATATATATATATATATATATATATATAATATATATATATATCCACACATACATACACACTCATACATACATATATGTATATGTATATATATATATATATATATATATATATATATATATATGTATATATATATATATGTATGTATGTATGTATGTATGTATGTATGCATGTAAGTATGTATACACATATACATATATGTATGGTTGTGTATGTATTTGTGTGTGTAACATTAATTAAAATTTGTTGAAAATGAATGACTTTTTGTGCAGTGACCTGATGAATTGGTCCGTTAATAAGTTGTTAATTAACTATTTCTTCTGAAGAGGACGTACTTACACTGCACAAACGTCACACACCTAGCTATACATACGTACATTTATACATACATACATATATATACATGCATACATATATATAAATATATTTGTATATATACATATACATATACATATATACAAATATATATATATATACATATATATAAATAATTGTGTATATACATACACACACACACACACACACACACACACACACATATATGTAAGTATAGATATGTATGTGTGTGTGTGTGTGTGTGTGTATAAACACACGCGGACGTAGATACACTACAGACATACACATCGACGAAGCGTGCGCAAAGAAATAGAAAAATAAATACACACTTAATCACATGAGGGGCACACACTGATATTTTGACAAACACATTCTCTGATAAGCACACGTAGACGTACGTACATGCTCGCACACCACGTCACAGATACGTACAAGCACTCAAACACATACTTTCTAATCTCTCACATAAAGTTGTAAACAACAGTTCTCACACTCATACTCACAAACACTTAACCTCACTCCCTCATAGTTACACCATACTCACACACACATATAATCAAAAGTAATAAAGCAATGAAAAATATTTGTTTTATAGAAGCTAAGCATCGGTAACAAAATCACAGAAGTTCACTTTGATCCCTGAAAATTCTAGTTTCGATTCCAAGTATACTCAAGAGTCATTTTTTTCTCCTTTTCCTTGATATAAATGATATGACAGGCATTTGTTTATTTAACTGTGTCGATGTCTTTTTTAATAGTGTATTCGGTTGTCAGATAAATTCAGTCGTATCTTCTGCATTTATTTTAATTCTTTCCACTGTTATTTGATTTAACACGAAAAATATTTTCATCATAACCTTTTATAGGTGGATATCCTATGCAAATGTGTACAGTAAATATATATTCCATAACAAGGGGGCTAAAATTTAACGAAGGTGTTATTAGCTTAACGTTTTAAAGCTGTATGAGATGTATTGGTGTCAAGAAGATGCAAAAGGTGTTAGGTAATGCTAAGTAAGTGCTATGGATAGAGCATGATTAAGCTCCAGGTTCGATAATGATACGAATGAGGAGTCCAACGTGGGTCATGCATTACTTACTTGTACTTGTACTTGTGGCGACATTCACCCTGGGCGGTTTGAGTCGGCTTCTTCTACCACCCTCGAGGCATCTCGAAACATGGCGGTGGAAGAAGTTTCGTGGGAATATGTATTAGCATGTATATATATAAATTGACAGAATGAGATAAAAGATCCAAGGCTGTAAATAGTTTTCAGAACATTTACCAAGAACAGGTATATATATATATGTATATAGGTATGTATATATATTCTCTTTTACTCTCTTTTACTCTCTTTTACTTGTTTCAGTCATTTGACTGCAGCCATGCTGCAGCACGGCCTTTAGTCGAGCAAATCGATCGCAGGACTTATTCTTTGTAAGCCTAATACTTATTCTATCGGTCTCTTTTGCCGAACCGTTAAGTTACGGGGAAGTAAACACACCAGCATCGGTTGTCAAGCGATGTTGGGGGGACAAATACAAACATACAATCACACACACACATACACACACACACATATATAAATATACATATATACGACGGGCTTCTTTCAGTTTCCGTCTACCAAATCCACTCACAAGGCCTTGGTCAGCCCGAGGCTATAGTAGAAGACACTTGCCCATGATGCCATGCAGAAGGACTGAACCGGAACCATGTGGTTGGTAAGCAAGCTACTTACCACACAGTCACTCCTGCGCCTATATATGTATGTATATATATTATATTTTGTATATCGTATACATTATACATTATATATGCACGGGCATAAATACATACAGACATGCATTAATACGTACGTATATACATACATGACGATCGCTTCATCTTCGCAGATGATAGCCATCCTAATTAATCTAGATAATCCCTCTAATCTCCGCTACATTTGTGTGCTCTGCATTGATTCTTAAGTCCAGCAGTTGACCTGCAACGGTTCAAAACATATGTGAAAGACGAGATTTAAAACTTCTCTAACTGGTTTAATCTGCAAATGCTACTAATCCTCAATCGCCACAAGATGTACCAGTTGGAATGAGTCCTCGATACGGCATTGGATTAAAGAGGTTGTGTGACGCATTGCAAGATGACTGGCAACTCAATCAAATACAAGTCTGATTTCAGATTGCTTTACGTTAGGTTTTTCCCACCAGCGGAAACTTACAGGTAATTATGAACTTTGAATGACGTTGAATATCAAGTGTTCATCTATCTTAGCGCCGAATTTTTTTTTTATTGCAAAGGGTGTCGAAAATATTTACCCTCCACACTGAGCAAGCATTATAGGTTCGTTATGAATATAGGTTCGTTAATACGTTTACTCAATTGGTCTATTGATCAGATGAGAAAAGTTGAACGACCTAATGCTATAAATTGATGCTATTTCGTCACAGCCATTTACTAACCTAAACAATACCGTTTGCCTAGTGTACTAACAGAGAGCTTATGAAGTATTGGGTTGTCCGGAAAGTTCGTGCCGATTTGTAGCAACTTACATTTCGACTTATTTTATAACATGTTTGAGTCCATAAAATAGGATTTGACTGCACCTCCATTTAGAGCACAGTTTAAGCTATCTTTTCGTGGAAGAAGGTTTAGGTTCCTGTGTTATTTCTGTAACCCTTTAAAACGGAAGATAAGAAAGTACGTTTTCGGCACTTTGGGAAGCAGACAAAAATTGCTGCAGCTCGGCTGGGATGTGTTACCCCACCCTCCATATTCACCAGATATTGCTCCTTTGGATTTCCACTTATTCAGGTCTCTGCAGAATAGTCTTAATGGTAAAAATTTCAATTCCTTGGATGGCGTAAAAAGATACCTTGATGGATTATTTGCCATGAAGCCACTTCAACTTCTGGGAAGAGGGTATTTTCAAGTTAAAGGAAAGATGGAGACGCATTGTGCCACGAAATGGTTCATATTTGGTTGATTAAAAATGTAATAGCAAGTATTTATTGACCTTTTTCTTTCCTTTAAAAATCGACACGAACTTTCCGGAGGACCCAGTATTTTGCCCGGGTTGATAATCCATCACAAATAACTCAGTTATACACACACGCACGCACACGCTCGCGCACACACACACTCACACACACACACACACACATACACGTAAATAGACAGATAGACAGACAGAAAGACAGAATGACAGATAGATAGATAGATAGATAGATAGATAGATAGATAGATAGATAGATAGATAGATAGATAGATAGATAGATAGATAGATAGATAGATAGATAGATAGATAGATAGATAGATAGATAGATAGATCTAGTGCTGGAAAGCGAAGAGAGCAACTTCTTACGATTCGGCAGAGATCTCCTCAAGAACAAATTTCCTCCTAACGAATTGCCTCCCTCATAACCCCACAACAGCAGCACTAACATATCTCAAAAGGACCTAGATGTGAAATTCTCAGAATAACAAAAAACGACTATGTATGGGTGTGTTTCTCGAAGACTTGAAAATTTTACTATTATT
>NW_021834487.1:237500-245000 GCF_006345805.1 Octopus sinensis
TACCCACTTGTCTTAATGCTGTCTAAGGAATTTGTGGAAAATACACGCAAACACACGCACACATGCACACACACACACACATATGCACCCTGTCTCTCTATATATATGCCTCTGTCTCTATATCTATATGTCTGTCTCTATATGTGTGTGTATGTATATATATATTACGCATACATTCGTACCTCTCTCTCTCTCTGTATATATATATATATATATATATACTATATATATATATATATATATATATATATATATATATATATATATATATATATATAGATATATATATATATATATATATACATATACATATATATATATATATATATATATATATATATATATTAGGTTGTCAAGAAAGTTCTTGCGGTTTTTAACCTTTAAATTCAGATGCACATATCTCGGCTTAAACAAAACTTTATTAATCGAAATATACACCATAGGAATCAACACAGTTTTGCTAACGCGAAACAAGTTTATTTATACCAGTAGCGTAAAAATCCTTTGTTCTGGTGGTGATGAAGTCGTTGAAGGCGTGTTTGGCATTATCTTGGTTTTTGAAGCATTTCTCACACAGGAAGTTGTCGAGATGCTTGAAAAAGTGGTAGTCGGTAGGCGAGAGGTCTGGTGCGTATGGCGGATGAGGTAGAGTTTCGTAGCCCAATTTGTTCAACTTTTGCAGGGCCAGTTGTGCGACGTGCAACCGGGCATTGTCTTGGAGAAGAAGTGGTCCTTTTCTATTGACCAATGTTAGCTGTTGTTGTCGGAATTTCTTATGCATTCCATCCATTTGCTGACAGTACTTCTTCGCAGTAATGGTTTCGCCTGGATCCAAAAAGCTGCGATGAGACCGGCAGCAGACCACCAAACAGTCACCATGACCTTCTTTTGGTGCATCTTTGGCTTCAGGAACTGCCGTGGAGGTTCGTCGGCGTCCAACCACTCCACTGAGCGTCGCTGGTTGTCATAAAGTATCCACTTTTCATCGCAAGTCACAATCCGTTCGAGAAACGGGTTGTTCTTGTTGCATAAAAGAAGGGAAGATGACACTTCAAACGGTGTTTTTTTTTTTTTTTGGTTGTTCAATATGTGCGGCACCCATTTATCAAGTACTTTTGTTTTTCCAATCTCTTTCGAGTGGTTGAAAATTGTCGTATACGTTACGTCTTACTCAGAAGCAAGCTCTCGAACAGTTGTGCGTAGACTGGCTTCGACTAAGGTTCTTAGTTGATCGTTGTCAACATCCGATGGCCGACCAATACGCTTATCATCTTCAAGACTCTCTTACCGCTACGAAATTTCTTGAACCACCATTGTGCTGTACGTCCATTAGTGATTCCTGGACCAAAAGCATCGTTGATATCGCGAGCTGTTTCGGTAGCTTCTCGGCCTAGCTTGAACTGGAATAAGAAAATTGTGCGAATTTGCATTTTGTCCCTGTTGTATTCAACGTTCCGGAAAAATGGCCTAATAATTCAAAAAGAAAGTGGGTAACACAATTAGATAGAACAAAAAACAGGCTTTAAAATGATATATAAAGTTAAAGTAATTTAACTAAAATTAATTTGAAAATACATCATTTAAAACCAAAATTAAAAAGAACTTTCTTGATAACTTACTATATACATGCATAGATAAATAGACAGAAAGACAGACAGATAAACAGACAAACAGATAGTCAGAAAAAATGATAGATAGATAGATAGATAAATAGATAGATAGATAGATAGATAGATAGATAGATAGATAGATAGATAGATAGATAGATAGATAGATAGATAGATATGTTTCAGAAACTCGTTTTGCAACCACGTGACTTTAGGTTCATTCCACTACGCGGTACCTTCGGTAAGTGTCATCTACTATAACTTGGGTCGATCAATGCCTTGTGAGTGAAACTGTACACAGATACTGCGTGGAAGCCTGCATGGAAGTCTGTATAGTAGTCTATTGTATTTACTACAATTTCTTGACTATCTACTTGTGATGCCTCGAATTGATAAAGGTTATTACACTCTTTCGTTTCTGCTTTGTGAGACGCTCTCCGTCTTCACTATTTTGATATTTTGGTATACTTCCAGCACACTAAAACGCTCTTCTTTCTCACTTCATATAGTGTATGATGTATATTTTCTATTGGACAGTGGAAATTTTAATGCCATCTCATCTTTTTTATTTTAATCTTCTCAATTCATTTCAAGCAAAACACTAATATATTTCATCATGTCGTTATAATCTTTTCCCCATCTGACATAACTATGGCAAATAAATCTTGTCATTATTCACAAGGTGGCAGAATCTTTAAGCACGTCAGCTCAAATGCACATTAGTATTTCGTCTTGCCATAGTCAACTCTACCTTTCATCGTTTCTGAGGGTCGATAAAATAAGTACCAGTGGAGCACCGGGGTCAATGTCATCGACTTATACCCTTCACCAAAACAGCTACCCGTGTGCCAAAATTTGAAAATACTACTATTATTATTACTATTATTATTATTATTTTTATTATTATTATTATTATTATTATTATTATTATTATTATTATTATCATTCCTCCGTAACACAGTGTAGGTAAAAATGCACCGGAGTCTTTAGTCATAACAATAACAGTAACAACAATAATAATGATAATAATAAAAAGAAGACGAAGAAGAAGAAGAAGAAGAAGAAGAAGAAGAAGAAGAAGAAGAAGAAGAAGAAGAAGAAGAAGAAGAAGAAGAGAAGAAGAAGAAGAAGAAGAAGAAGAAGAAGAAGAAACGTTAGCACACAGGGCGAAATGCTTAGCAGTATTTCGTCTGCCGCTACGTTCTGAGTTCAAATTCCGCCGAGGTCGACTTTGCCTTTCATCCTTTCGGGGTCGATTAAATAAGTACCAGTTACGCACTGGGGTCGATAAAATCTACTAAATCCGTTTGTCTGTCCTTGTTTGTCCTCTCTGTGTTTAGACCCTTGTGGATAGTAAAGAAATACGTATTTCTCCCGTCGCTACATTCTGAGTTCAAATTCCACCTTAGTCGATTTTGCCTTTCATTCTTTCAGATACAACAACAAATATATATATATATATATACATATATACATGCGCAGAGTGGGTGTGTTGAAAGAAGCTTGCTTCTCAACCGCATGGCTTCGGGTTCAGTTCCCATATTTGTCCCTCCAACACCACTTGAGAACCAGTGTTCGTATGCTTGTGTCCCCGTAACTTACCGGTTTCCCCAAAAGTTTTCTAAAAAAATAAGCATAAGGCATTTAAAGAAATAAGTAGTGGGGCCGATTCCTTCGACGAACAACGTTTTCCAAGGCTGTGCCCAGCATCGCCGTTGTAGTCATATGACTGAAACAAGTAAAAGATAAAAGGAAAAAAATATACTTAAAAAATACAAAACAAAGTGAAAGTAACAAAAAAAATTTGATGACGAAAAGCCCATTCCGTACAGTTTGCGAGGTTCATTTAGTTGTTTGTAAACCGAATACTTGATGTAATTACGAACTTTGAAAGAAAAGACGGAGATTCTTACTTTGATGTGACAACAAAATAGACGCACATACGTATTAACAGGCACATACAAACATACATACACATATGTATGTATTTATGCATAAATATAGATACATATGATAATACGTGTGTGTGTGTGTGTGTGTATGTATATATATATATATATATATATATATATATTAACATACATACACACAAGCATAGACATGCATAATCTTTGAAGGAGGATACGTGTGTATGCATGTATGTATTCATACACACACATACATATAAACATGTATATATCTATATATATATGTATGTATACATACATATATATACATACACACACACATATGTATATATATATATATATATATATATTTACACATACGTATATACACACACATGTATATATATATATGTGTGTGTGTGTGTGTGTGTGTGTGTGTATGTGTGTGTGTGTGTATGTGTGTGTGTGTGTGTGTGCAACTCGGCCAGTCAATCTTACAGGGTGCACCATAGGAAACATGGATTGATTCCGAAAATGGCGAGGTGTGAATTATAAATTATTAAGGTGGCTATTCGCAACCTAGCACCGAAAGCAACAATTATAGTCGCCATTAAGTGACGGAGGGTGCTAGTAAGCTGTGGCTATATATGTATGTTTATATGTGTGTATGCGTGCGGATGAGCGAACACATATCCGTGTGAATGTATATAGACATGTGCGCACAAGTATACTTATGAATGTTTGTGTCTGTCTGTGCATGCGTTTGAAAGTTTGCAGCCACAGTGTCAAAAGCCCTGAATCAGACAATGGCATCATGCTTGACTGAACTCATAGCCACCAGATCTCAAAGGTTTACACACGCTGAGCCGTTCAATGTAATACCCCTCGATATACATTACGTTCTAGGGCGGCGAGCTGGCAGAATCGTTAGTACGCCGGGCGAAATGCTTAGTGAGATTTCTTTCGCCGGTAATTCGTGCTGAGTTCAAATGCCGTCAAAGTCATCTTTGCCTTTCGTCTTTTCGGAGTCAATTAAATAAGTACCAGTTACGCACTGGGGTCGATGTAATCGACTTAATCTCTTTGTCTGTCCTTGTTTGTTCTCATGTAGGCAATAAATATACACTTGGTTCTTTGTATTTCTATTTCTTTCCTTTTAGCAATAACATCATGACCCAAAAAATTAACATCCCCACCCAATTCATGTTCGATGCTTTGTGCTTTTATTCTTGTATTTTCTTCCCAAGCAAATCCTCCTCACTAGAACACATGCATCCGAACTGCTACATTCACTCAATACCATCATTTACCCTGAAGCACAATCGAAATGTAAATTTGTGAACTCATAAGCATATTATGCCACCTGAAGACGCTCTTTTGCACTGTGCCATGCATCTGGTTTCCTTGCATCATCCCACATCCTCTAGGAAATAGTGCAACATGAAGTTGAAACAATTGTTGTATTAGTATAATGCATTTTGTTAAATTCAGCCTTCTCTATTCATCTTCCATATATGCCCTCCGTGCACCCTGGAATTTCTGGACGTAGATCCAACGATGAATCCAAAGAATCCACAATGACACCTGGTAGCCATAAATGGTGAACGTACTCTGCAGGGACACTAACTGGAACTCACCCAGAAACAAGGTTTGGATACTGCATTTAATACCTCTGTTTGGAGCCTTAATTTTTAAACTTTAAATTCGACTTATGTATGTATGTATGTATGTATGTATGTATGTATGTATGTATGTATGTATGTATGTATGTATATATATATATATATATATATATATATACATACATACATACATACATACATAAGCGCAGGAGTGGCTGTGCCGTAAGTAGCTTGCTTACAACCACATGGTTCCGGATTTAGTCCTACTGCGTGGCATCTTGGACAAGTGGCATCTACTATAGCCTCGGGTTTGGTAGACGGAAGCTGAAAGAAGCCCGTCATATATATATATATATATATGTATGTATATATGTATGTATTTATGCATGCATGTATGTATGTGCATGTGTTTGTGTGTCTATGTTTGTCTCCACCTCCATCACTTGACAACTGATGTTGGTGTGTTTACGTCCCCGTATCTGAGCGGTTCGACAAAAGAAACCCGATAGAATAAGTACTAGGCTTACAAAGAATGAGTCCCGGGGTCGATTTGTTCACCTAATGACTGAAACAAATATAAGAATAAAAGAATATATATACATACATACACACATACATAATAAATACATGCATACATACATGCATACAATCAGTTTTCTTTTAGTTTTCTCATTCATTAGCTATCGGTGTGGATTTTTCTATATTTGAGAGGATTGAATCAATAGACATTCCTCCTGCAGTTTCTGAAGACCGATTTTCATTCTGTATACTCTTACTCTTTTACTTGTTTCAGTCATTTGACTGCGGCCATGCTGGAGCACCGCCTTTAGTCGAACAAATCGACCCCGGGACTTATTCTTTGTAAGCCTAGTACTTATTCTATCGGTCTCTTTTAGCCGAACCGCTAAGTGACAGGGACGTAAACACACCAGCATCGGTTGTCAAGCAATGCTAGGGGGACAAACACAGACGCACAAACACACACACACACACACATATATATATATATATATATACGACAGGCTTCTTTCAGTTTCCGTCTACCAAATCCACTCACAAGGCATTGGTCGGCCCGGGGCTATAGCAGAAGACACTTGACCAAGGTGCCACGCAGTGGGGCTGAACCCGGAACCATGAGGTTGGTTAGCAAGCTACTTACCACACAGCCACTCCTGCGCCTAGGAAATTTTCCTTCAAAATTGCAAGAAGAAATTTAATGAAAAAATATTCATCTTTGATACAAATTGCCGAGAACTTAGGACTGCTGTAGCAAAATTATTTAAGATAACCTTGGGGTGGTTAAATTGTTTAGATATATTACTATATGTTTATGTATATAATCTGTAAGGAAAGTCAAATCTGTTATGCAATTTTAAGATATTCAGAAATTTTCTGTAATAAGTTTAGTATCAATAACACTAAGTGGACCAAAATAGCTTTTAAAGAGATATAAAATTTCTGAAATCTATCAGTAAACCGAGTGTTGGAGTTTGTAAGAACCAGATCATCTTTTCGGAACAGACTCCCCAAGAAACAAGGAAATCTACGTCTTGGATTATGAGATAAGAATAAATCAATAATATCACTAACCTCGGCGGCGTTGATGGCATCTGTACTAACATTAAAGAGTTTATTTAGAGGATTTTAAGTTCAGATAGAGTGATCATAATTAATAACATTTTCCCTAAACTGCATAATAATATCTCTTTCGGCCTCGATAATATCAGTAATGGAACTAGGAAAATTATGAGTGTTAATAAGTAAGGGTTTAATTATCGAAGCGTAATAATACTAGATATCAATTTGAACGAATTTAGAATCGATTTATTCGGAAGAGATTGAGATAAATTAATGTCGGCTTATGCATTGTTCCGTGGTTAAGAGAGAAACTTCCTAAATCTTTGGGTCTTATCTAAGAGGATCCTATCTTAAGTATTCTTGCTAATTATACCACTGTCCAATTTAGTAGGATTTATAAGTCTGATGAAGAGATTAATAGGAAAGCTGAGAAGTAGACTTGGAAAGCAAAGTACGTTTCCTTTGGGTCGACGAAATTTCTGGTAAACACCTGGCCGTAGATATTGATAATATTCCGTGTATACAATGGAATTTTCCGCTATAATTCACCTCAAAATGTATCCGAACTACGTTGAATGATGAGAACAGGTTGAGAAATAGGGTTTCAAATAATACGTATGATTCTCATTTTCATTTTCGAATACCTATCTATCTATCTATCTATCTATCTATCTATCTATCTATCTATCTATCTATCTATCTATCTATCTATCTATCTATCTTTCTATCTATCTATCTATCTATCTATCCATTTATCTATCTATTTATCTATCCATCTATCCATATATTTATCTACCTATATACCAA